>NW_028318840.1:870000-1012500 GCF_062004578.1 Staurois parvus
AAAAAAAGAAAATAGGTAAACCAGAGGTCATCGGAATTTTTTTTTTTTTTTTTAAATGTCAGTACTCCGTAGCGTGCGCCTGACCCGCTTTCGGCTTCCTTTCCCAGAATCCCCCATTCCGAGTCCGTTCTCCGCAGCCATGCCGTCCCCGCAGACGGCGGTGGAGTGTCACCGGCTGATGCGCAGACTGATGGCTGACGGCAGGATTTGCCCGAAGGGGAGAGCTGGTGCCGGTCTCCCGCGACTCGCATCGGCTTTTTAAAGCCGCGGATCAGATTGAGAATTGATGGCAATCAGACCGGACACGAACACAGTGATTGCCGCTTCAGCAGACGCTCCATATCATTAGCTGGAGGAGGCGAGGGGAGCTGAGACCGTTTTAATGTCACTTTAGCTTCTTTTTAAGAACGAACTGGAGAGGCACGGAGGAATTACTTGTGTTAAGATTGTTTACTTCAGCTTTTTCTTTTTCCGCTTCTGGACTCCCGGGGCACCAGAACCGTGCTGAGATAGGAGGATTCTTGTTTTTTTAAAGGGCCAGTCCACCCAGATCTGATATTTCAGCACAAGGCGGAGAACTAAAGGGGACATTTACACTCGGTTCACACTACTGCGACCTGAAAGTTGCGTGACTTACGGTGCGACTTTGCCAGGCTCAGGGGCGGACTGACCATTTGGAAACTCTGGCACTGCCCGAGGGCCCGGGGTCAGTAGGGGGCCCCATGAGATGCCCCTGGTACCTTTTTCATAGGCTTTTTTTGAGTTTGGGCAAGGACACAGGGGCCCCATGATCCCCTATTGCCCGGGGGCCCCATGAGTTGTCAGTCTGCCCTGGTCAGGCGACTTCCTGGGGGTTTGCTGGCGACTTGTAGTGACAGTAAAGCTTTGTTTTTTTTTGGTTTTTTTCTTGTTGCTAGGCAGATTTAAAACGCAAAATTCAAAATGCATCAAAAACTCGGCAAAAACGTGCTACATGCTCTTCTGCAGCGTTTCCATTGAAGTCTATAGAACCAAAAACGCAACTTTTTGCGTTCAAAAAAGTCCCCGACCCTTACCGAAAAACGCAGCGGGTGAAAACGCGGAGATGTGAATGTTTCCCATAGGAAATCATGTTAAATGGACTGTAGTGCGTTTCTGCAAAATGCTGCTGAAAATACTTAGGTGGGAACCTGGGGTCATACAAGCAGTGTACAGTCAGTAACCTTGTCATTTTTTTCGCTGCTGTTACACTCTGCATATGGAATAAATTAATCTCAAAGATACTGCACTATGTGGGCTCCTCTGTTTCTTTGAGCTCCCTTGAGAGCCAATCACATTTGCAGAACCAGCCATATTCTTTGTGAGGAGACCCCATGGGAGCAGGCTGTATCCATTGAGTGGGGATCCCCCATGAGTGATAACACCGTCAGAGAATATGGACCAATCGGACCTGATCTGACCAGACCTATCTGGATGACATCTAGATGACCAGAGACTACTACTATTTATGCGCATTTGAATTGCGTATCTGGTGAGTGCGCAATCTCATTATTTATCACCAAGATCCACGGTCCATATCACTGGACACCCCGAGATCATCTGAAATCTCATCAGCACTTCTTCTCTCTGGACTTTTTAACGGAGTCAACACCCTTTAGCACCTTTGACCACCATCTAGTGGTCTCTGTATTTTCACCTTGTCACTCCATATATGCATTTGTGTCATTGTTGAGTTTAGTAGCGCTGCACCCCCTCTTTGTATATGTGTTTTGGAAGGTTTATGGGTACCTTTTTTGGTGTACAGCTGCTTATACATTTGGAATTATTTTAGCGCTCGCTTACTCGTTTTGTTATTAGTGTACAGTCTGGCAAGTAGGATCTCGTACTCTCCAAGAACTGGAGGCGTTGGGGTAGAACCAGGGGCATATTTACCACAAGGCAAACAAGGCAGTTGCCTAGGGTGGCATTTTTCAGGGGGGCAGCACCTCCCCCCTGAAGAAGGGATAAAAGAAGGGACACATTCTCCATGGGAACCAAGTGGGATCTGAGAGAGGCTGTGAGATGCTTAATGGTGTATGTCGAGCCCAACTCTCATTCCCAGGGATGTCCGGAGATAAAGATGAGTGCCTTTCTCATAGTAGTGGAAGGCTCTCCCAGGTAGGGGGCAGGGGTGTTGTTGGCCAATGCCTTTCTCCACGAGAGGGACAATGGGGGGGGGTTGTTGATCGGTGTCCATGGGGGCGGATGATTTTTGTGTTGCCTAGGGCAGCACAAGACCTAAATACACCAATGGGTAGAATGGCTCCCTGTCCAAAGCCGCCTGACCATATGATGGATTTGACAGAGGACCGTTCTCTTCTATCTTCACCATCAATACAATGGATTAACAATTAACCTAATTACCAGATCCAACCACAATCGGCAACCACAGATATACAGTATCAATTGTCTGATGTATGTAAGTACATGTGAACGCACACAAAAAAAAAAGTGCATTAGAGTGTGTTATTGTCCCCTCCCGAAGAGTAAGGTCCGCTCCCTGACTCCCTGGGCGGTGGACTCCTGACAAAGCCAAGGTATACTCAGGTCCACCTTGACCCCATTCCCCATGATCAGCCAAAGCCAACTGAGTACTGGGTAGGAGAGACCTTCTCTTTACCTGATCAGAAAGGGGGATACATCTTCCGGAGCTAAAGTGGTTAATGATACCTCAAATGTGCTATAAAAAAAAGGAGTTTGGTGAGACAAAATTTAGGCCCTGTTCCCACCCCAGCAAAATTGCGGCAAAATGTTCAATGCGTGTTTGGGTGCCACTATTCATAATGATACCTCAAATGCGCTAAAAAAAACAGTGAGATAGTCTCTGTAACGGAACCGACCCCAGTCTGCGCTTGAGTACTTCCGTTAGAATACCGCTTCCCCGTCCGAACACCGACAACAGACACCACAGCCAACCATACAAGACTAGACGACACCAGCCTTGAAGTAAACCAGGAGGTAGACTAGTTTATTTGAACACAGATACAAGATATATACACTCAGGGGACAATCCCCCCTCCCTGCATAATGACACAGGGCGGGCAATCTACATTTAGTAACAAGAGACACACAGGTATTCAAACTTCAAACCAGCAGACAGTCCCATCAGGAGGGGGGGCTGCTGGAGCCACCCCCACTAAGCTAATACACATAAACACATACATCCCATAATAGTTTGCTTCCCAGCAAGACAAACAATAGAACAATGGGATACAGCCACACAACACCAAACAATCCACAACCCCCACCCATCTCCTAGACATGTCTACAATACGTATATTAGGACCCCTAACAGGCACAGGGTGATTTACACATAAGAGGGATATGGGGAGCTGAGACAGGGATCTCCCCACCTCTCCAAAGTGAGCTGGGTTCCATGGGCCTCCCACCCAAAGTGACTCCCGTCACAGTCTCCTGACAAACTTTAGACCCCATTTACATCTCAGCATAGCAGAATCTTGGAACGTGGTAAAATTGCGGCAAGACATGCAACGCGCATTTAGGTGCCATTATTTTGAATGATATCTCAAATTCGCTAAAAAAAAAGGGCGTTTTGTCACGCAGCAAACTTTACGACCTATTCACATCTCAGTATAGCAGAATCTTGAATTGTGGTAAAATTGCGGCAAAACGTGCAAAGTGTGTTTGAGAGCCAATATTTCTAATGCTGCCTCAAACGCTCTAAGAGAAAAAAAAAAGAGCATTTGGTACAATACAAACTTTTGGCCCTGTTCACTTCTCAGCATAGCAGAATTGCAGAACGCGCGAAGAACGCTCTAAATTGCGCTGTTCAAAAAATGCTCCAAAGTTGGCTCCAAAAAAGAATTCAGGAGTTAATTTGGAACCTTTTTGGAGCAGATGGCAGCCCATTCAAGTAAATGGTGTCGCTTACAAAAACGCGCAAAAAAGCGTAAAAAAGCAACGCTAGATGTGTACGGGTCATTAATCTCACAATGTTTCAGTATTATCGCTTTCCAGCTAGACTTGCGACTGTGTTGCTCAGTGGTTGTGAAAGCCTCATCCTTGTACGACCCGATCCCTACACCCAGTCGGCATCTTCCTGTACCTGCGATCCCCTGTCTATGGAACATTTGCCCCGTCCTCCTCTTGCTGAACACCATACGGAGAGGCAGAGTGGATCACGACATAATTCAGTCAGTTCGGATAATTCCACGTTTATTATGTAAAATGAGGTCTGCAGTAATAGTCATTAGCTGGCTCAATCAGCAGATCTGTCTTTGTTTCTCAGCCTCAGACGGCTCTGAAGCCGGGAGTATTGATGAGCTGTATTGGCCTAATTACCAGATCCAACCACAACCAGCAACCACAGATATACAGTAAAAACTGTCTGATGTATGTAAGTGCATGTAAACGCACACACAAAAAAAGTATGTTACAGTGTGTTATTGTCCCCTCCTGAAGAGCAAGGACGGTCGACTCCTGATAAGGCCAAGGTACACTCAGGTCTGCCTAGACCCCATTCCCCATGATCAGCCAAAGCCAACTGATTAGGAGGCTTTCCTGAAGAGAGACCCCCCCAGGATCTGGGAGGAAGAAACTCAAGGGCCACACACCCTTCTCCTAGACTTCATGGTAAGACCGAAGACCTCACCCTGTTGCCTTTTGTGGTGACAGGGTCCCTTTAAACATTGCCTTAATGTATGGAAAGCAAGGTCCCAGCCCAAAGAGGCAGGACCCCACCGTGACTCCTGCTGAGGTCAAGGCATAGTCAGGTCTACCTAGAACCCACTCCTCAAGATCAGCCAAAGCTTACCAACAAGTACTAACAAGTACTGGATAGAAGGCTCTCTTGAAGAGAGATCCCCCCCCCCCAAGTCAGGGGAGGAAGGAACCTAAGGGTCACACATTCTCCATCTAGACTTCATGGTAGGCCTGAAGACCCACACCGTTTCCTCTTGTGGTCCACCTAAACCCTGCTCCTTATGTTCAGTTGAAGCAGACAATGAGTATCTGTTCCCCTGCTCCCTAAAATCTCCCCCCCCGTTTTCATGTGCACTCCTGAACGCTCGTTCGGTGTGCAACAATCTTACCGCCATCCACGACCTCTTTGTTTCCCGCTCCCTCAACCTCCTGACGATCACGGAAACCTGGATCCAGCCCACTGACTCTACCTCCCCTGCTGCACTCTCCTACGGAGGTCTCACCTGGACCCACTCACCCAGGCCTAACGGTCGGAAAGGTGGTGGGGTTGGTCTGCTCCTGTCACCGCAGAGCACCTTCCGAGTCCTCCCAAACCCCCCCTCCCTATCCTTCTCCTCCTTCGAGGCCCACTGCGTCCGACTATTCTCCCCAACCCCCCTGAAGATTGCTGTGATATACCGGCCTCCTGGATCTATACCCCGCTTCCTGGATGACTTCTCCTCCTGGCTACCCTTCTTCCTCTCCTCTGAGCTACCCACCATCATCCTTGGGGATTTCAACATCCCTGTCAACCTCGACAACCCAGACACAGCACGTCTCCTCCACCTAACCTCCTCCTTTGCACTTGCACAGTGCATACAATCCACCACCCACTCCGACGGAAATATCCTGGACCTTGTCTTCTCCAACCACTGCGCCCCCCACAACCTCACTAACACCCCCTTCCCTCTCTCTGACCACAACCTGATCACCTTCTCTATCTCCTCGTCCTCCAACGCCTACCCCTCCAAATGTCACACTACTACCAGCCGTAACCTCCGCAACCTTAACCCTGCCTCCCTCCACTCTGCAGCTGATCAACTCCACGACCGCATCCTCCCCCTGTCCTGCCCCGACTTGGCTTTGACCGCCTACAACAATGCGCTCTCAACAGCCCTTGACTCACTAGCACCTTTAACCACACGCAACATCAGACCCCGACCGCTCCAGCCCTGGCAGACTGATCACACCAAAACCCTCAAACGACAAAGTCGTGCCCTGGAGCGACTATGGCGCAAAACCAAATCCCAACAAGCCTTCACCCGCTATAAATCTGCCTTCCGCACCTACACCTCCTCCCTCCATGCTGCCAAACAGGCCTACTTCTTGACCCTCATCAAGGCCCTCTCCTCCAATCCTCGCCGACTCTTCTCTTCCCTTCAACTCTCTACTCTCTCCACCCCCACCTCCACCCAGCACCTCACTCACTGCCCTTGAGATTGCCAATCACTTCAAAAACAAGATTGACACAATTCGCAAGGACATTGTCGCAACTTACACGCCCTCTCAACCCGTCCCCTCTCACACAGCTACCCCCTTATCCCCCCTCCCCCTCGACATAACCCGCAGGGACTTCGTCGCTGCTCAAACTCTCTCCAACCCCCTTCACCCTCACTCAGCTACCCCCTCATCACCCCTCTCCCACGGCCCCACCACTGCTCTGACCTCCTCTTCCACTCCACCCTACATTCCTCATACTGAAGCTCCCCCCACACTCCGCACCTTTGACCTTACTACCATCGAGGAAGTCTCCAAGATCCTCTCTGATGCCCACCTCACCACCTGCCCCCTCGACCCTATCCCCTCACAACTCCTACGACCTTCCTCCTCCTCCATCCTACGCTCCCTCACCCACATCTTCAATCTCTCCCTCTCCTCAGGCACTTTCCCCTCCCCTCTGAAACATGCACACATCACCCCCATACTTAAAAAGCCCTCCCTGGACCCCAATGACCCGAACAACCTCAGACCCATCTCCCTGCTCCCATTTACATCTAAACTCCTCGAGCGCCTAGTCTACACCCGCCTATGCTCTCACCTCAACGACAACAACCTCCTCGATCCCCTACAGTCTGGCTTCCGTCCCCTACACTCTACCGAAACTGCCTTACTCAAACTCTCCAACAACCTGCTAACCGCCAAAGCTAATGGCCACTATTCAGTGCTCCTACTCCTTGACCTCTCTGCGGCCTTCGACACAGTCGACCACCCCCTCCTCCTCAAAAAACTACACTCCCTCGGCCTCAGAGATTCTGCTCTCTCCTGGCTCTCATCCTACCTGTCACAACGCTCCTTCAGCATTACCTATAATGCTACCACCTCCCCCTCACTCCCCCTCTCTGTTGGGGTCCCTCAAGGCTCTGTCCTCGGGCCCCTTCTCTTCTCCATCTATACCTCCTCCCTTGGCCAACTCATACACTCTCACGGCTTCAACTACCACCTCTATGCCGACGACACACAAATTTATCTCTCAACCCCCCACCTCACCCCCTTGGTCTCAGCCCGAATCACACACCTACTGAGCGACATATCAGACTGGATGTCGCTCCACTTTCTTAAATTGAACCTCTCCAAAACCGAGTTTCTTGTCTTCCCCCCAGCCCGGACACCACCCCCCATTGATTTCTCCGTCACATCCAACAACGCTACCATCAAACCCGCCCTGCAGGCCAGAGTACTGGGTGTCATTCTGGACTCCAACCTATCCTTCCAGCCCCAAGTCCAATCTTTAACAAACTCGTGCAGACTCCACCTCCGCAACATCGCCAAAATCCGCACGTTCCTAACCCCAGAAACCACTAAACAGCTCATCCACTCCCTCATCATATCACGACTCGACTACTGCAACTCCCTCCTCACTGGCCTGCCTCGCCGCTGGCTATCCCCACTTCAGTCGATCCTGAATACGGCTGGCAGACTCATTCACCTTTCCAACCGCTCCATCTCCGCCACCCCCCTCTGCCAATCCCTCCACTGGCTTCCGATTGCGCAACGGATCAAATTCAAAATCCTAACGCTGACGTACAAAGCTGTCCACCATACTGCCCCAAACTACATCACTGACCTAATATCCAAGTACCGCCCAGCACGCACACTCCGCTCCTCACAAGACCTCCTTCTCTCTAGTTCCCTGGTCTCCTCCTCCCATGCCCGCCTCCAGGACTTCTCCAGGGTGTTACCCATCCTCTGGAACTCCCTGCCCCAACCCATCAGATTATCACCTACTCTCCTCTCCTTTAGGTGCACCCTGAAAACCCATCTCTTCAGGGAAGCCTACCCCACCCCCTGCTAACTTGCCGACCTCCTCCACTCTTCCTACCACTCCATCCCCCACAGCTATCTCCTCCTGTGCCACCACCCCCTCCCTCCTAGATTGTAAGCTCGAAAGAGCAGGGCCCTCGATCCCCTCATGTTTTGCATTGTATTGGTATTGTTCTGTCACATGTTCTGTCCCCCTTTGTAATGTACAGCGCTGAGCGAACTATTGGCGCTTTATAAATACTGTATAATAATAAATAATAATAATGAGTAATGGGTGGGGGCTCTCCCAAAGAGAGACCTCAATAAGGCAGGGGAGGAAGGAGCCTAAGGGCCACATATCCTCCCTCTAGACCTCTTAGTAGGCTCAAAGACCCACACACTGTTTCCCTTTGTGGTCCATCTAGACCCCTCTCCTTGGGGGCTCTCCCGAAGAGTGACCCACCAAGGCAGGGGAGGAAAGAACCTCAGAGCCACTTATCCTCCCTCTGGACTTCATGTTAGGCCTGAAGACCCACACTCTGTTTCCTCTTGTGGTCCACCTAAACCCTGCTCCTCATGTTCAGTCGAAGCAGACAATGAGTAGTGGGCTCTCCTAAAGAGAGACGCTGCCAAAGCAGGGAAGGAGTGAACCTAAGGACCACATATCCTCCCTCTAGACCACATAGTAGGCTCGAAGACCCACACCCTGTTTCCCTTTGTGATCCACCTAGACCCCACTCCTTGGAAAGTGACCTACCAACGCAGGAGAGGAAAGAACCTCAAAGCCACACATCCTCCCTCTGGACTTAATGCTAGGCCTGAAGGCCCATACTCTGTTGCCACTTGGAAAACAAAAGTGTTAATTAGTTTCAACCTCTTTCTTCCGACTTTAGGGACTGTTTCTTCTTTCAGTTGGTCCCATTCGGCCTTGTACAGACCAGAAATCATGCTCCCTATCTTCCACTGGATGACATAATTAAGTCGGTCCGGTTTACGAATGGCGGATGTAGAATAATGAAGCCACTCCAGCATGCAGACCTAGTGGGAATCTGAACTCATTCGAATAAGAGATGGAATAATTGTTTGGGGCTGCTGTACATGGCTGTGTTCATCAGACTCGCATTAAACTTTTAGGGGAGAGACATCCCAGCGCACACTCCACACTTCCTCCGCTGTAATATACCACGAGGGGAAGAGATTTTATTTTTTTAGATGGGAATATGTATAATCTGATGAGCTGCCCAGGTTGTCACGGAATGCTTAATTCAACAGTTTAAAGGATGAGCGTGGTTTTGTAAAGCTTTCCATTCCAACCAGGCAGACAATATGGTCAGCTGACAGAGACACAGGAGGTGTTTAAATGTGTTCCTCAATTCACTCCGTGATGGATTTCATGTAAAGTTACAATTAACAAATATCATATTCTTGTGTGCTATTATTTTTTGTTCTTTCTTTTAACATACAATTGATATTTAAAGGGTGACATAAATAAACTAAAAAAAAACCCTATACTTCACTGGGTTATTATAGTGGCAGTGGGATCAGAGTTCTCGGTCTTATTGGCCTTACCTGCCATGATTAACACATAACTGGGTATCCCTTTGGGGGAAAAAAAAAGCCAAATCTGACACATTGCACACAAAACCCCAAAAATGGACTGGACAAAATGATTGGCACCTTCTCAAAATATTGCATTCCAAGTTTGTGATGCTCCTGTAATTTGTAATTAAGTTCACCTGTATCAATTAAAATATCCTAATGTTCTTGTGTCCACTGTGTGCAACATTGTCAAGACGTTTGCTTCTAGAGGCGGACTGACAACTCATGGGGCCCCCGGGCAATAGGGGATCATGGGACCCCTGTGTCCTTGCCCAAACTCAAAAAAGCCTATGAAAAAGGTACCAGGGGCATCTCATGGGGCCCCCTACTGACCCCGGGCCCTCGAGCAGTGCCCGAGTTTCCAAATGGTCAGTCCGCCCCTGTTTACTTCCCATGGACGGTAGCTATTCTCCCTGGACATGGACGAAAGAGAAAAACTTGATCAAAGATTGCAACAAAGGATTGCTCGAATGGTGGATAAAGAACCTCGATCAACTTCCAGACAAATCCAAGCTGACCTTCATGCACAGGGTACAACTGTGTCAGCTCACACTATACGTTGCCATCTGAATGAAAAGGAACTCTATGGTAGGAGACCCAGGAGGACCCCACTGATGACACAGAAACATAAAAAAGCGAGATTGGAGTTTGACAAAACTTACCTGCGGAAGCCAAAATCCTTTTGGGAGAATGTGTTGTAGACAGATGAAACAAAAACAGAGCTTTTTGGTAAAGCCAATCATATTCTAGTGTTTTCAGAATAAAGCAATGTGGCCTGTAAAGAAAAGAATACAGTCCCACATGGTGGGGGGTCACTGATGTTATGGGGTTGATTTGCTCCTTCAGGCACTGGATGTCTTGACCGCGTGCATGGCATTGTGAAATCTGATGACTATCACAGAATTCTAGGGTGCAATGTAGGGCCCGGTGTCAGAAAGTTGGGTCTCCGTCAGAGATCATGGGTCTTCCAGCAGGACAATGACCCAAAGCACTCATCAAAAAACACCTAGAAATAGTTTCAGACAAAGCACTGGAGAGGTCTGAACTGGCCAGCAATGCGTCCAGATCTCATTCCCATAGAGCTCATGTGGAGAGATCTCAAAACAGCAGCTGGGAAAAGGAACCCTTCCAACCTGAGAGACCTGGAGCAGTTGGTGAAAGAAGAGCGCTCCAAAATACCAGTAGAGAGGTGGAAGAAACTCATTGATGGTTACAGGAAGCCATTGATTTCAGTTATTTTTTCCAAGGGGTGCGCTACCAAATATTAAATTGAAGGTGCCAATAATTTTGTCCAGTCAATTTTTGGGGGTTTGCATGGAATGTGTCAGATCTGGCTTTTTTTTTCCCCAAAGGGATACCCAGTTATGTGTTAATCATGGCAGGTAAGGCCAACAAGACCGAGAACTCTGATCCCACTGCCACTATAATGACTGTCATTTCCCGGTGAAATCTGACGACTATCACAGAATTTTGGGGTGCAATGTAGGGCCCAGTGTCAGAAAGTTGGGTCTCCGTCAGAGTCCATGGGTCTTCCAGCAGGACGATGACCCAAAGCACACATCAAAAAATACCTAGAAATAGTTTCAGACAAAGCACTGGAGAGGTCTGAACTGGCCAGCAATGACTCCAGATCTCAGTCCCATAGAGCTCCTGTGGAGAGATCTCAAAACAGCAGTTGGGAAAAGGAACCCTTCCAACCTGAGAGACCTGGAGCAGTTGGCAAAAGAAGAGCGCTCCAAAATACCAGTAGAGAGGTGGAAGAAACTCATTGATGGTTACAGGAAGCCATTGATTTCAGTTATTTTTTCCAAGGGGTGCGCTACCAAATATTAAATTGAAGGTGCCAATAATTTTGTCCAGTCAATTTTTGGGGGTTTGCATGGAATGTGCCAGATTTGGCTTTTTTTTTCCCCCCAAAGGGATACCCAGTTATGTGTTAATCATGGCAGGTAAGGCCAACAAGACCGAGAACTCTGATCCCACTGTCACTATAATGACTGTCATTTCCCGGTGCAGTATAGGGTTTGGCTACCCTTGGAGGAGAAGGTTAAAGTGGATTGATTTGTAGAAAACCCCCTGAGGCCGGCGTCTTCCCCGCTAAAATGACTCTTTAATAGTAACCTCAGTTCGTCTGGCGTCAGTTGCAGAGTCGCAGTGCCGTCTCATCAATGAGATACCATGCAGCGCCCGCGTCATCACCAGCTGTATTGCTACACGTGGAGCCCTCAAGGGACAGATCCAGCAAAACGGCTAACTAAACAGTTGAAATGCATTTTAAAAAGAAAATTTAAAAATTCCCCCAGTTCTGTTGCATGGAGGTATATAATGAGGGTGACAACACTCTGGCAAATCTGTTTTTTTATGTTATAAGAGATTAACGTTGGAACATGTATTTTATTTGTAAAATGAATAAATATTTAAATTAAAAAAAAAATAATAAAAAAAAAAAAAAAAACACTGGCAAATCTACATGCTCCTCGCCTTCCGCCTGCTATTCAGACTGCTAGGGAATATTACTGACCATTTAAAAACCAACAAAACAAATGAACACAAAAACAAAACAAAAACAAAAAAACAATAATGTACACAGTAAAACAATAAAAAGAAATATATTACATTTGTTTTATTTTTGGTTTAATACCGCTTTAATGGTTAAAAAAAAAAAAAGAGTAGAGGAAGGAGTTAATGAAGCATGATTAGGGGAAACTAAGGGGTTAATAAAGAATTAAACAAGAATACATTTTATTAATTTATTTTTTTACTTGTAATGTTTATTTATGGGATGTCATATGAAGGTCAAAGGTCACAACTTTGATCAACAAATGAATGAAAGAGTAAATACAATGAAACAATAGATGATGAAAGCGGTATTAGCCCGGGTTCACACATGCAATGCGGTATATCGCATGTGATTCGCACAGGAACCGCACCGCATTCCTGTACCAATCACATGCGATTTGTGTGCGGTGCAATTGGAGCTGAACATTTTGAATGGCTCTACCCACATGGAAGAAAAATATATTTAAAATATATTTTAAAAATATTCCTCCTAAATATATTGCCATATTATATTATTATTATACAGTATTTATAAAGCGCCAATAGTTCGCTCAGCGCTGTACATTACAGAGGGGGACAGAACATGTGACAGAACAATACAATACAATGCAAAACATGAGGGGATCGAGGGCCCTGCTCTTTCGAGCTTACAATCTAGGAGATATACCGTATTTTTTGCTCCATAAGACGCACCTGACCATAAGACGCACCTAGGTTTTAGAGGCAGAAAACAGGAAAAAAAAAATTCTGAACTAATGGACTGCAGACATAGTACAGGGATGACCAGAGACTGCGGACAGCACAAGGATGACCAGAGATTGCGGACAGCACAGGGATGACCAGAGACTGCGGACAGCACAGGGATGACCAGAGACTGCGGACAGCACAGGGATGACCAGAGACTGCGGACAGCACAGGGATGACCAGAGACTGCGGACAGCACAGGGATGACCAGAGACTGCGGACAGCACAGGGATGACCAGAGACTGCGGACAGCACAGGGATGACCAGAGACTGCGGACAGCACAGGGATGACCAGAGACTGCGGACAGTACAGATGACTGCTGACCTTTGGGGAGGTGGGGAGCGGGTACCTGAATTTGACAGGTACCCGCTCTTACTTCCGCAGTTTTTGTTTGTTCCTGTTACCTTACCTGTTCCTCGATCCAGCCGCGCGCTGTCTTCCCGGCTTCTGTAATGGCGCTCGGCATGACAGCCGGGTGCCCAGTGCGCATGAGCGAGAAGCACTTGCGCTTTGTGATTGGTCCGGCGGCTTCTGGGATCGGTCATGTGTCCCAGGTACCGCCTTACCATTCACAAAAAGCACCGCTTCTTGCGCATGCGCACTTGGCACCCGGCTGTCATGCCCAGTGCCCACACTACAGAAGCCGGGAAGACAGCACGCTGCTGGATAGAGGAACAGGTAAGAACAAAAAAAGTAAGAGCGGGTACCTGTCCAATTCAGGTACCCGCTCCCCACCTCCCCAAAGGTCAGCAGTCCTCTCCATAAGGTCCCACTGCAGAGCTGAGCGGCCGGCCCGGTATTCTGCACGGCGGCGGTGGAAATACCGGACCGGCCGCTCTATATTCGCTCCATAAGACGCACTGACATTTTCCCCCCTTTTTTGGGGGGAAAAAAGTGCGTTTTATGGAACGAAAAATACGGTATATGAAATACTACAATTTTGGCCATATTCAATATATTTCAAAATATATTTCAATAAAAAAAAAAAAAAAAAAAAAAAAAAAAATATATATATATATATATATATATACTGCATGTTCAAAGGTGTTTTTATTACAAAATTTCTGAAAAATATTTTAAATACATTTCAAATATACTGTATGTCTTTAAAAATACAAATCTACATTTTTGGAATGCACTTACAAATATATGTTAAAATTACTTTTTTATATGGTAAAAAAAATCTGAAGAACATATTTAAAAATATATATATTTATATATATATATATATATATATATATATATATATAAATATATAAATGTGACATATTTACTGGAACCTTCCTCCACTTTCCATCCTGAAGGATTGGCCAATCAGTGATCACATGAAGAGTGGTAAGCAAGATGTCACTTCTGACATCATTGCTTACTACATTTGAGATCTGTGAATGATCACAGAGGTCACATGGTACAGGGCTATTCACAACAGCCTTGTACCATGTGATAAGCTGTGACCAATCACAGCTCTCACAGTATTTCTCAATGGCTGCAAGAATGCAGCCAGAGAGAAGGAGAAATTATTGATTTTACAGCCTTTATGGGTGTAAAAGCAATCAGTGTAAAAAAAAAAAAAAAAAAAAAAAAATCTTCATAACCCCCCACAAGCAGTTCAGTGTCACTATGGTGCAGGGGCGGACTGACAACTCATGGGGCCCCCAGGCAATAGGGGATCATGGGGCCCCTGTGTCCTTGCCCAAACTCAAAAAAACCTATGAAAAGGTAACAGGGGCATCTCATGGGGCCCCCTACTGACCCCAGGCCCTCGGGCAGTGCCCGAGTTTCCAAATGGTCAGTCCGCCCCTGCTATGGTGAATTAATATCACCAAAATAAAGTTTTATCTGTCTCAAAAAATGCTAAAAACTTCATATGGGTACAGTGTTGCGTGACCGCGCAATTGTCATTCAAAGTGTGATAGCGCTGAAAGCTGAAAACGGGCCTGGACAAGATGCTAAGGCCCTTTTCACATGGAGAGGACTTGTGTTCCCGCACCCGCTTTCTTTTTTGCAGCATTTCCGCTCATCATGCATGGGGTGGGCAATTCACTTTAAAAGCCCCCCAAAAAATGTTAAGAGCAGGGCTCAGTGCGTTTTTGTTGTCACCCATGGTGCGTTTTTTTTTAATGATCACAGAGATCACATGGTACAGGGCTATTCACAACAGCCTTGTACCATGTGACAAGCTGTGACCAATCACAGCTCTCACAGTATTTCTCAATGGCTGCAAGAATGCAGACAGGGAGAAAGAGAAATGATTGCTTTTACAGCCTTTATGGGTGTAAAAGCAATCAGTGTAAAAAAAAAAAAATCTTCATCACCCCCCACAAGTAGTACAGTGTCACTATGGTGAATAAATATCACCAAAATTAAGTTTTATCTGTCTCAAAAAATGCTAAAAACTTCATATGTGTACAGTGTTGCATGACCGCGCAATTGTCATTCAAAGTGTGGTTGTGCTGAAAGCTGAAAATTGGCCTGGACTGGAAGGGGGTGAAAGTGTCCGAACTTGAAGTGGTTAAAAATAGCAACCACATATGCAAATATTCTAGTCATATTTGGGAAATTAGGAATCACATTCAGAACTGACGAGATGCTAAGGCCCTTTTCACATGGAGAGGACTTGTGTTCCAGCACCAGCTTTCTTTTTCGCAGCATTTCCGCTCATCACGCATGGGGTGGGCAATTCACTTGAAAAGCCCCCCCAAAAAATTTTCAGAGCAGCGCATGGTGCGTTTTTTTTGTCACCGTGTGTTTTGAAGCATTTATTACTTACTTTGCGGTGTGACAAAATGGATGGCAAAATGTGTGTCTGCTACTAACAATTCGGGTGCCAATAACAATTAATGGCACCGTAAGTGCAGCACAAGTTTGCAGTGCATTCACAGCGTGTTTCCAAAACGCCCGTTTTCTGTGGCTTTGTTTCTTAGTTTCTATTTTCATCCTAGAGATTGTGACTGGTATTTATTGGAATACCAATATGGGCAGCACAGTGGCGTAATGGTTAGCACTTCCACCTGGCAGTACTGGAGTCCTTGGTTTGAATCCCAACCATGGCACCACCTGCCTGGAGTTTGCATGTTCTCCCTGTGCTTGCGTGGGTTTTCTCCGGGTACTCCAGTTTCCTCCCACACTCCAAAGATGTGCTGGTAAGTGAATTGGCTCCTGTCTAAATTGGCCCTAGTATGTGTATGTATGAATGTGAGTTAGGGACCTTAGATTGTACGCCCTTTGAGGGTTAGGGATGTGAATGTACTATATATATATATATGTAAAGTGCTGTGCAGGGGTGGACTGACAACCCATGGGGCCCCCCGGGCAATAGGGGATCATGGGACCCCTGTGTCCTTGCCCAAACTCAAAAAAGCCTTTGAAAAAGGTACCAGGGGCATCTCATGGGGCCCCCTACTGACCCCAGGCCCTCGGGCAGTGCCCGAGTTTCCAAATGGTCAGTCTGCCCCTGGTGCTGTGTTAATTGACAGCACTATATAAATACATAGTTTCCTCCAGGTACTCCGGTTTCCTCCGGTACTCCGGTTTCCTCCCACTTTCCAAAGACATGCTGGTAGGTGAATTGGCTCCTGTCTAAATTGTCCCTAGTATGTGTATGTATGAATGTAAGTTAGGGACCTTAGAATGTACGCTCCTTGAGGGTTAGGGACTGATGTGAATGTACTATATATATGTAAAGTGCTGCGTAAATTGACGGCACTATAAAAGTACCTGAAATAAATAAATAAAATAAATTAATAGGTCTCCAGATTTTCTCACTTCCTTTCACCCCCCCCCCCCTTTTTTTTTTCTACAACTGTTTTCTAATTTACTCTTATTGCCTGCCTTACTAGGACCTCATATTTGAATGAAAGGTTCACCACCACCGACACGTTTCGTCCTGCCCATCGGGGCTTAGTCATAGATTATAGATAGGTGGGGCAAAATGCATTGGGGGGGGGAAGCATGGTTCTGGCTGAGACATGTAGGCTGAGGCTGCGTCTTATTTTCTGTCTACATGGAAAGTAGCAATGCTTTGTTTCATACAAGTTAGCCTTCTGGATTGGTATATGGACATGCTGGCACCCTGTCCTCCTATGAATCCAGGGGAGCGGTCTGCTTTGGCCCGAGTGGTGCCACAATCTTTACTTATAAGGTCACTAAGACCTGATATTTATTGCCTTATTTGCTGGGTAAATAACTGGGTGAAACCAAAAAAATGATGGTTATCTTGAATCGACATTTGAAAACCCGGCTGTACTGTTTGGTAGGGATGGCTGGATCACAAGACTGGCTGTACAGAGATAAACATCTTTTGACAGAGAAAAAAACAACACTCCCATATACACATTTCAAGTGCGTATTTATCTGCTTGACCGGAATTTAGCATTATTCCATCTTAATGAGTTTTAATAAATCCAAAACAGAGATATATATTCCAGGAATCTCCCGCTGTGAGTATCTGTACTGGATGTGGAGAAGAGAGCTGTGTAGATTCATATTCTAAATGGAACAATTCTTATCTCTGGCTCTGACAGTTCCGTACCCGGGGAAAGCCAGATATAGGTGATTGGTTACCTTCCTTAGGTTACATAGCCTGACCTTTCCTTTGGGGTGAGACACAGGAGCCTTCAGGGGTCGGGGGCTGGAAAGTCCTATCCTAAATTATCATTGGTGAGCCACAACAGAATATCAGAAATAAGAGATGGGTAGATAGATAGATAGATAGAGAGATAGAGAGAGAGAGAGAGAGAGAGAGAGATAGATAATAGAGAGATAGATAGATAGATAGATAGATAGATAGATAGATAGATAGATAATAGATAGATAGATAATAGATAGAGAGATAGATAGAGAGATAGAGAGATAGATAATAGAGAGATAGATAGATAGATAGATAGATAGATAGATAGATAGATAGATAATAGATAGAGAGATAGATAGATAGATAGATAGATAATAGATAGAGAGATAGATAGACGATAGACACCGATCAGTCACAACATTATCACCATTGACAGGTAAAGTGAATAACATTGATTATCTCATTACAATGGAACCTGAAAGTGTTTGGCATGTATTGGGCAGTAAGTGAACATGTTGTCCCTGTAGTTGATGTGTTGAAAGCAGAAAAAAATGGGCAAGTTAAAGATTTGATTCACTCTGACAAGGGCCAAATTGAAATGTCTAGACAACGGGCTCTCCAAAACTGCAGCTCATATCGGATGTACCTGGTCTGCAGTGGTCAGGACCAACCAAAAGTGGTCCAAGGAAGAAAAACCAGCCAACCGGAGACAGGGTCATGGGCAGCCAAGGCTCATTAATGGACTTGGGAAGAAGGCTGGGCTGTGTAGTACGGTCCAATAGAAGAGCTACTAGAGCTCAAATTGCTCAAAATGTCCATGCTGGTTCCTATAGAAAGGTGTCAGAACACACAGGACACTGTAGTTTGTTGTGTATGGGGCTGTGTAGCGGCAAACAGGTTAGGGTGCCCATGCGGACCTGTGTCCACAGCCAAAAGTGCCTACAATGGATGAGTGAGCATCAGAACTGGACCACAGAGCAATAGAAGAAGGTGGCCTGGTCTGATATAAAGGAGTCAGAACACACAGAGCATCACAGTTTATTGTGTATGGGGCTGTGTAGTCGCAGACCTTTCAGGGTGTCCATACTGACCCATGTCCACAGCCAAAACCTCCTACAATGGGCACGTGAGCTTCAGAACTAGAGAGCTTCAGACCTGGACCACGCAGCAATGGAAGAAGGTGGTCTGGTCTGATGACTTCAAGAATGGTTTGAGGGACTCGACAACGAGTTTGAGTTGTTGAATTGGCTACCAAATTCTCCAGATCTCAATCCAATTGAACATCTGACGTATGTGCTGGAAAAACAAGTCTGATCTACGGAGGCCCCACCTCACACCTTACAGGAATTAAAGGATCTGCTGCTGATGGGTTGATGCCAAATACCACAGCATACCTTCAGAGGTCTAGAGGAGTCAATGCCTTGACGGGTTATGGTGGTTGGTCATATTGTTATAGATGTTCAGTGGGTATTGTAGATAGACATTAGATGGATAGATAGATAGGTAGCTAGACTATAGAAAGATAGATAAAATGAAATGAAAGCTCCAAGTTCCTGGATTCATCTTCCTTTGTTCTACATGGTGGTGATGAGGGAAGAGTTGTCATTTGTTAAATGCTGATGACAGGTTCCCAGCCGTCCCACCAGCGCTGCCAACTCCAGAACAGAAATGAGGACAGACAAGGAGCCCTCTCCCATTATAGCAGCGTTCCCTTTTAATTACTGTGATTAATGCAGTCACATCTGGATCTGGCTGCTGGACTGGTAAATGTCATCATCCGTACAAGTTAACAGTCAGACTCCCGCACATTAACTTATTTAATTGTCAGTTAAATGACTTACACAACAACAATCTGACCCCGAGCAATAATTCTCAATGCAGCCACTTGCATATTCAGTGACTTGTGTTTTGTACAAGGCTCCAGATTAATCTGCCGTGATGTTACCGTTCTGAATAGACGCATAATGCCGACAGAGCGCACGTCGCTTTAAAATCTGGGAAAATGTCAATTAAATGGGTTATCCCCTAATAGAGGAACTCTGATCTAATTAGAAAGCAGGTCGTTGATTTTAATATGAAGAACAGATGAAATATTAAAAATGAAACCAATTTGCACAGTTTCAAGGGCAGACATTTGCCTTCATACAGCATCAATGTCAAACATTTGAAAAGGATGCTATAGCTCCCTCTGCTGGCTTGATATAGAAAAATTAATGGCACCGAATTGTTAATTTTTTCTGTATCAGTCCAGCAGATAGAGCTGTGGTCACCTTTTCAAATGTTTTATTAGCTGCTTTTACTTCTTTAAAAAGACAAAAAACTTAAAAAGATAGACAAGCCTACTAGACAGGCAAACAGGCCACTGATAGAGAGTAAAGCTTTCAAAGAGCCTGAAATGTTTGATATATATATATATATATATATATATATAAAAATATATAATATATTTAATAATACATACATTATTATATTAGGTATACATCATGATAATAATAATAATTACATTATACAGTTATAATAAATATATAAAATAGAATATATATATATATATATATATACAGGTGAAACTCGAAAAATTAGAATATGGTGCAAAAGTTCATTTATTTCAGTGCAGCAACTTAAAAGGTGAAACTAATATATGAGACTCATTACATGCAAAGCAAGATAGTTCAAGCCGTGATTTGTCATCATTGTGATGATTATGGCTTACAGCTCATGAAAACCCCAAATCCACAATCTCAGAAAATGAGAATATTCCATGCAATCAATAAAACAAGGATTGTACATAGAACAATATCGGACCTCTGAAAAGTTGACGCATGCATATGTACTCAGTACTTGGTTTGGGCCCCTTTTGCAGCAATTACTGCCTGAATGCGGCGTGGCATGGAAGCTATCAGCCTGTGGCACTGCTGAGGTGTTATGGAAGACCAGGATGCTTATTCTGCATTGTTCGGTCTCATGTCTCTCATCTTTCTCTTGGCAATGCCCCATAGATTCTCTATGGGGTTCAGGTCAGGCGAGTTTGCTGGCCAATCAAGCACAGTAATCCCATGGTCATTGAACCAGGTTTTGGTGCTTTTGGCAGTGTGGTCAGGTGCCAACTCCTGCTGGAAAATGAAGTCAGCATCCCCATAAAGCTCGTCTGCGGAAGGAAGCATGAAGTGCTCCAAAATCTCCTGGTAGACGGCTGCGTTGACCCTGGACTTAATGAAGCACAGTGGACCAACACCAGCAGATGACATGGCTCCCCAAATCAACACAGACTGTGGAAACTTCACACTGGACTTCAAGCATCTTGCAGTGTGTGCCTCTCCATTCTTCCTCCATACTCGGGGTCCTTGGGCCTCTCCATTCTTCCTCCATACTCAGGGTCCTTGGGCCTCTCCATTCTTCCTCCATACTCGGGGTCCTTGGGCCTCTCCATTCTTGCTCCATACTCCGGGTCCTTGGGCCTCTCCATTCTTGCTCCATACTCAGGGTCCTTGGGCCTCTCCATTCTTCCTCCATACTCCGGGTCCTTGGGCCTCTCCATTCTTCCTCCATACTCCGGGTCCTTGGGCCTCTCCATTCTTCCTCCATACTCTGGGTCCTTGGGCCTCTCCATTCTTCCTCCATACTCTGGGTCCTTGGGCCTCTCCATTCTTTCTCCATACTCCGGGTCCTTGGGCCTCTCCATTCTTCCTCCATACTCGGGGTCCTTGGTTTCCAAAGGAGATGCAAAAGTTGCTCTCATCAGAACAGAGGACTTTGAACCACTGAGCAACAGACCAGGTCTGTTTTTCTTTAGCTCAGGTAAGATGGTTCTAACGTTGTTGTTCAGGAGTGGCTTGACAAGAGGAATATGACATTTGAA
Source organism: Staurois parvus (assembly GCF_062004578.1). NCBI lineage: Eukaryota > Metazoa > Chordata > Amphibia > Anura > Ranidae > Staurois > Staurois parvus. The sequence goes on from NW_028318840.1 coordinate 891,289, forward strand.
GCCCATGTCCAGGATCCGTCTGTGTGTGGTGGCTCTTGATGCACTGACTCCAGCCTCAGTCCACTCCTTGTGAAAGTCCCCAACACTTTTGAATGGCCTTTTCCTGACAATCCTCTCCAGGCTGCGGTCATCCCTGCTGCTTGTGGACCTTTTTCTTCCACACTTTTCCCTTCCACATAACTTTCTATTAATGTGCTTTGATACAGCACTTCGGGAACATCCAACTTCTTTTGCAATTACCTTTTGAGGCTTTCCCTCCTTATGGAGGGTGTCAATGATGGTTTTCTGCACAACTGTCAGGTCAGCAGTCTTTCCCATGATTGTGATTCCTACTGAACCAGACTGAGAGACCATTTAAAGGCTCAGGAACCCTTTGCAGGTGTTATGGCTTAATTAGTTGATTAGAGTGGGACACTTTGAGCCGAGAATATTCCACCTTTTCACAATATTCTCATTTTCTGAGATTGTGGATTTGGGGTTTTCATGAGCTGTAAGTCATAATCATCACAATGATGACAAATCACGGCTTGAACTATCTTGCTTTGCATGTAATGAGTCTATCTCATATATTAGTTTCACCTTTTAAGTTGCTGCACTGAAATAAATGAACTTTTACACGATATTCTAATTTTTTGAGTTTCACCTGTGTGTGTATATATATATATATATATAAATATATATATATACGGTATATTAATTAGTGTATAATATATATGGTAAATATAGTTAGATCTCAGATAAACAGCCAACCCCAAATCCATAGACTGACAGACCTCACAAGAATTTTTTTTTTTTACTTGAGAAATGTATTCAGATGTTATATTTTTATATCAAACCAGCAGATGGAGCTGTAGTTTCCACTCTAAAAATTTTCTAGGCCGTCCTAACTTGCTTTTAGGAAAAAACATATTTAGAGAGCTCAGTAGCTCAAACTGAAATTTATACCCCCTTCCCCCACCTCTTTGTGTTCACACAGTAGGTGCTAAGGTGGGTGAGAGCACCTTGCACAAGCAATGTAATGTGGTAGGTAAAGGAGGCTTTAAAAAAAAAATAGACATCCAACCTAATCTCTATATTGTGTGTGTGTGTGTGTATAATATATATATATATATATATATATATATATATAAAATCTGTATGAAGTTTATAGATTTATATATAAAACTATAAACTTCATACATTAATATATATATATATATATATATATATATATAAATATCTGTCACAATTTTACCTTGAATGCATTCATAAAGACACTTTCGTGACGACCGCCAACCAAATTCTTCCATCCTCGTTTTTATCTAAGTGTAGACACCTGATTGATCGTCGTGTTCCTGATTTCCCAAACAGACGCGCGCGCTTTCCTTTTCTCTTGGTATAATAGATTTGACGACTTGCGCCGCTCACACAAATACACCTTGATTTATCCCAAAATGATCCTCTAACACTTCAAGCTGATTTCCTTCTAAACAAGAAGGACTAATGTAAGCCTGTCTGTCCTAAAGAACGGGAAAAAGCACATTTGCCGTGCTTAAAATGTCTTTTGATCTTGCTTTCGGCACGGGTTACTTCAGTCCACAGTCAATCTGTTATATTCAAGGCGCTTTGCAGGCGCGGTAAAAACAACTTTTTGTTCCCATTACCCACCAGGAGCTCGAATCAAAGGCAGTATATTGGCTGATAAAATCACAAAGGTGTTTGGGGAAAGTTGATTTCCATTGCAGTTTTTTTCCGATTTCGGAAGACGTGATATTCGTTCACGGCGTAATGGCTGTTGAATTGCTAGCGGCAATATACTCAAATACTCCTGGTATTTGTATTACCAGGGCTACTGACCAGTACTGAGCTATGGGAAGGGGTGTGCAAAATTTGAGTTATGCAAGACCCCATTGTGACGAGAGTCACTTTGGGTGAGGGGCTCATGGAACACAGCTCACTTTGGAGAGGTGGGGAGACCCCTGTCTCAGCTCCCCATATCCCTCTTATGTTTAAGTCACCCTGTGCCTGTTAAGGGTACAGGGTGATCTGTCCTAATATTGGGGTGGGGGGGTTGTGGATTGTTTACTGTCATGTGGTTGCATCCCATTGTTCTATTGTGTGTCTTGCTTGGGAGAAAACTATTATGGGATGTATGTGTTTATGTGTATTGGCTTGGTGGGGGGTGTCTCCAGCAGCCCTCCTGATGGGACGGTCTGCTGGTGTGTCTCTTGTTACTAAAGGTAGATTACCCCAACCGGTGTCATTAAGCAGGGAGGGGGGATTGTACCCTTGAATGTATATATCTTGTATATGTGTTAAAATAAAGTAGTCTATTTCCTGGTTTACTTTACGACTGGTGTCGACTAGTCTTGTATGGTCTGCTGTGGTGTCTGTGGTCGGTTTTCGGACGGGGAATCGTTATTATAGTGGAAGTACCCTAGTGCAGTCGGGGTCTGGTTCCGTTACACCCATACTAATTATCCAATGTAGGGATGGTGGGAACCCCTCATGGGCACAGCAGGTAAGCAGGGATGGAAACCTACCAATAAATAAAGTCTCTGGCAGGTAGAAGAGCCTGTCAGGGGATTTCATTCACAACTTAAATATCAATTCTGGGTGAGCTGACCCTTTAACGAAGTTTTGCTTCCCCTTCAATAGAAATAAAACGTATCCGTGAAAACTTGCAGTCTATCTTTTTGCTCCTCTTGAGCGGCTGATATTGTCTACGGAATCCAAGTTTTTGTTTTTGTACTGTACCTTTGGCTTACGCTGCTTTGTGAAAACAAGACTGCCATAATCCTTCAATCATATCCGCGATAGACAGATGATAAAAGGTGAAACGCGTGTGACAGGGCAATGTAATAACAAACAAACAAAAAAGTTCTGCTCTTGCGGAGAAAGTTCTGGTTAACTCCTTCTGAAGCTCACCGAGCAAAATGAACACATTCCATTTCTATTTATAATAGGACTACAGAATCACATCAATACACGGAAAAAGCTGAAGGTGCAAAAGTGGGCTTACAGAAGAAGAGCATGCACCCATGAGGAACTGTGGGCCATGCTTATAACAGGACCCTTCCTGCCTTGACCGCACTGTGCAGAGCCCCCCGTAGATATTCTAGAGCAGCCTTTACCCAACCTTTATTCTGAAGGAACCTTTTAATAATTTTCAAGTCATTGAGAACCCTTGCAAAAAATTACTCCATTGGTGGTCAGGGGGAAGAATACTTCCCACATCGGCGATAATTGCAAAGAATTCTCCTTACATTGGTTGTCGTTGGGAAGAAGTCTCCTTACATTGGTTGTCATTGGGAAGAATGCTCCTTACATTGGTTGTCATTGGGAAGAATGTTCCTTACATTGGTGGTCAGTGGGAAGAATGTTCCTTACATTGGTGGTCAGTGGGAAGAATGCTCCTTACATTGGTTGTCATTGGGAAGAATGCTCCTTACATTGGGGGTCAGTGGGAAGAATGCTCCTTACATTGGTGGTCAATACAAAAAAATGCCCCTTACATTGGTGGTCAGTGGGAAGAATGCTCCTTACATTGGTGGTCAGTGGGGAAATGCCCCTTATATTAGTGGTCACTATGAAGAATTTTCCTTACATTGATGGTCAATGGGAAGAAAGCCCCTTACATTGGTGGTCAGTGCGGAAATGCCCTTTATATTAGTGGTCAGTATGAAGAATGCTCCTTACATTGATGGTCAGTGGGAAGAATGCTACTTACATTAATGGTCAGTGGGAAGCATACTCCTTACATTGGTGGTTATTGGGAAAAAAATGCCCTTACATTGGTCAATGGGCAGCATGTCTACAGGCAGCTGAAAAAGATCATTGGATTTACACAGTTAGTTATGTCAAGTTGGGGCTGGCCCTTAAAGTAAGCATGGACAGTCAAATAAGAAGTCTATCCGCCATAGACCAAGGAACCCCTTGCAACCTCTGGAGGTACCCTAGGGTATCATGGGACCCTTACTGAGAATGGCTGATTTACAGGCACAAAAAAAAAAAACAACGCCAAAACAAATGTTAAGGGACCACAAGGAGAGAATTTTTTCCAAAAACACCATTTTTTTTGCTGTCAAGACAGCTATTAACCCCTTCATGACTACAGTTCATTAATGCCTAAATGCCCAGTTCAAATTCCATAGCATCAGCATGTTTCAGTTAACTTGATAATATCTCTATGACTAATTTCCATACGTATTTATTTCAGGTACTTATATAGCGCCATCAATTTACACAGCACGTTACATATATATTGTACATTCACATCAGTCCCTAACCCTCAAGGGGTGTACAATCTAAGGTCCCTAAATCACATTCATACATACACATACTAGGAGCTAATAGCCTACCAGCATGTCTTTGAAGTGTGGGAGGAAACCGGAGTACCTGGAGGAAACCCACACAGGCACAGGGAGAACATGCAAACTCTAGGCATGTGGTGCCATGGTTGGGATTTGAAACAATGACCCTAGTACTGCCAGGAGGAAATTGGTGCCCCTAGGACTGTGACCGGGCTACCAACAACCACGTCCTGTCACGGTTTTTGATCTGGAATAGGTGAAACAGGCTCCTAATTATTGTAACAACCAGTAACAGATTTATATATTCATATATATTTACTCGGCATAACATCATCTTTTAGATTTTACCAAACAATTTGGTATTATATTGTGTTTTTGCGCATTGAAATTAATTAAAATGTACTTTTTTCCAAAAAATTGTATTTAAAATATGCAACACCCATCGTTTTATTCCTTAGGGCTTCTGCTTAAATATATATATATACAGTTGCAAGAAAAAGTATGTGAACCCCTTGGGATTACATGGAGTTTTGCATGAATTGGGCATAAAATGTGCTCTGAACGTCATCTAAGTCACAACAATAGAAGAACACAGTCTGCTGAACATAATACTACACAAACATTAGACGTTGCCATGGTTTAATTGCACATAACATGTAAACATTCACAGTGCAGGGAGGAAAAAGTATGTGAGGCCCTAGCTTAATGACTTCTCCCAGAGCTAATTGGAGCCAGGAGTGAGCCAACCTTGACTCCAATCAGTGTGATGATATTGGATGTGTTGCTGACAGCTGTCCTGCCCTTAAATAACACACCTGTTTTGGGTTTACTGGTTTCAAGAAGCGCTGTCTGATGTGAACCATGCCTCGCAGAAAAGAGCTCTGGAGAAGACCTACGATCAAGAATTGTTGACTTGCATGAAGCTGGAAAGGGTTACAAAAGTATCTCCAAAAGCTTTGATGTTCATGTGTCCACGGTAAGACAGACTGTCTACAAATGGAGAAAGTTTAGCACTGTTGCTACTCTCCCTAGGCGTGGTCGTCCTGTAAAAATGACTGCAAGAGCACAGCGCAGAATGCTGCATGAGGTAAAGAAGAATCCCAGAGTGTCAGCTAAAGACCTACAGAAATCTCTGGCACATGCTAACATTTTTGTTGACACATCTACAATAAGGAAAACATTAAACAAGAATGGAGTACATGGGAGGACACCACGGAGGAAGCCATTGCTGTCCAAAAAGAATATTGCAGCACGTTTGAAGTTTGCAAAAGAGCACCTGGATGTTCCACAGCACTACTGGCAAAATATACTGTGGACGGATGAAACCAAGATTGAGTTGTTTGGGAAGAACACACAACACTATGTGTGGAGAAAAAAAGGCACAGCACACCAACATCAAAACCTCATCCCCACTGTGAAACATGGCGGAGGGAGCATCATGGTTTGGGGCTGCTTTGCTGCCTCAGGGCCTGAACGGATTGTTGTCATTGATGGGAAAATGAATTCCAGAGTTTATCAAGACATTTTGCAGGAAAACGTACGACCATCTTTCCGCCAACTGAAGCTCCGCAGAGGATGGGTGATGCAACAGGACAATGACCCAAAGCATACAAGTAATTCAACAAAACAATGGCTGCAACAGCACAGAATACGCCTTCTGGAGTGGCCCAGTCAGAGTCCTGACCTCAACCCCATTGAAATGCTGTGGCATGACCTTGAGAGAGCGATTCACACCAGACATCCCAAGAATATTGCTACACTGAAACAGTTTTGTGAAGAGGAGTGGTCCAAAATTACTCCAGATCGTTGTGCAGGTCTAATGTGCAACTACAGGAAACGTTTGGTTGAGGTTATTGCTGTCAAAGGAGGGTCAACCAGTTATTAAATCCAAAGGTTCACATACTTTTTCCTCCCTGCACTGTGAATGTTTACATGTTATGTGCAATTAAACCATGGCAACATCTAATGTTTGTGTGGTATTATGTTCAGCAGACTGTGCTCTTCTATTGTGACTTAGATGACGTTCAGAGCACATTTTATGCCCAATTCATGCAAAACTCCACGTAATCCCAAGGGGTTCACATACTTTTTCTTGCAACTGTATATAATGCTCGGGGGTCCTAAGTAGTTTTCTACAAAAAAAAAAATTATGTTTTTTTACAGGAAAGGAATCTCAGCCTAGATGTGGTTAGAAGGCCAGAAAGGGTTATAAAAAAGCTTTTTTTTTGTATATATACAAATATGTAATTAACAGTTCTAAAATATATTCCCTAACATACAGCTAATATTATTATTATTATTATACAGGATTTATATTATTATTATTATTATACAGGATTTATATTATTATTATTATTATTATACAGGATTTATATTATTATTATTATACAGGATTTATATTATTATTATACAGGATTTATATTATTATTATTATTATACAGGATTTATATAGCGCCAACAGTTTGCTCAGCACTTTACAATATAACGGGAGACAATACAGCAACCATGCAGTTCAATACAAGATGGATAGGAGAGCCCTGATCCTGGGAGCTTAATATAAGTTTCAGACTCTGTGTATGTATATATATATATATATTGAAGTACTGTAATCCTCTGCATAGCAGAACTCCTGAGTTAGGGCTCTAATGTTTTGTGCAACACTGTGAACTTGCTTACAGGACAACATAACACAGGAATGACTTCAACAGAGTACTGCTACTCCACTGTCCAATGAGGAGGCTAGGAAGATGACATCACTGTATTCCATAACTATGAGAAACTGGTGGCACCCACTTCTTGGCTGGGCAGTGCAAATCCCAAAAGCTACTGAGCAGAATCGCAAATGTTATGGCCTCTAAAAAAAAATTATGTTTTTTTTACTGAAAAGGAATGTTAGACTGGACATGGTTAGATGGCCGGAAAGGGTTTATAAAAAAACTTTTTTTTTGTATATTCAATTATGTAATTAACAGTTGTAAAATATATTCCCTAATATAAGTTTCAGACTTTATTTATATATATATATATATATATATATATATATATATATATATATATATCAGGGGTGGACTGGCAACTCATGGGGCCCCCGGGCAATAGGGGATCATGGGGCCCATGTGTCCTTGCCCACACTCAAAGCACACCCAAAAAAGCCTATAAAAAGTACCAGGGGCATTTTTTCATGGGGCCCCCTACTGACCCTGGGCCCTTGGGCAGTGCCTGAGTGCTCGAATGGTCAGTCTGCCCCTGATATATATATATATATATATACAGTCATGGCCGAAATTGTTGGCACCCTTGATATTTTTCCTGAAAATCAAGTATTTCACACAAAAAAGGTATTGCATTAACACATGTTTTGCTATACACATGTTTATTCCCTTTGTATGTATTGGAACAAATATAAAACAGAGGCAGAAAAGCAAATATGACATAATGTCACACAAAACCCCAAAAATGGGCTGGACAAAAGTATTGGCACCCTTAACTTAATATTTGGTTGCACACCCTTTGGAAAACATAACTGAAATCAGTCGCTTCCTATAACCATCAATAAGCTTCTGACACCTCTCACCCGGAATTTTGGACCACTCTTCCTTTGCAAACAGCTCCAGGTCTCTCTTATTGGAAGGACACCTTTTCCCAACAGCAATTTTAAGATCTCTCCACAGGTGTTCAATGGGATTTAGATCTGGGCTCATTGCTGGCCACTTCAGAACTCTCCAGCGCTTCTTTGCCATCCATTTCTGAGTGCTTTTTGACGTATGTTTGGGGTCATTGTCCTGCTGGAAGACCCAGGATCTTGGACGCAAACCCAGCTTTCTGACACTGGGCCCTACAGTGCGACCCAAAATCCTTTGGTAATCCTCAGATTTCATGATGCCTTGCACACAGTCAAGGCACCCAGTGCCAGAGGCAGCAAAACAACCCCAAAACATCATTGAACCTCCACCATATTTTACCGTAGGTACTGTGTTTTGTTCTTTGTAGGCCTCATTCCGTTTTCGGTAAACAGTAGAATGATGTGCTTTACCGAAAAGCTCTATCTTGGTCTCATCTGTCCACAAGACGTTTTCCCAGAAGGCTTTTGGCTTACTCAAGTACATTTTGGCAAACTGTAGTCTTGCTTTTTTATGTCTCTGTGTCAGCAGTGGGGTCCTCCTGGGTCTCCTGCCATAGCGTTTCATTTCATTTAAATGTCGACGGATAGTTCGCGCTGACACTGATGCTCCCTGAGCCTGCAGGACAGCTTGAATGTCTTTGGAACATGTTTGGGGCTGCTTATCCACCATCCGGACTATTCTGCGTTGCAATCTTTCATCAATTTTCCTCATCCGTCCACGACCAGGGAGATTAGCTACAGTGCCATGGGTTGCAAACTTCTTGATAATGTTGCGCACTGTGGACAAAGGCAAATCTAGTTCTCTGGAGATGGACTTGTAACCTTGAGATTGTTGATATTTTGCCACAATTTTGGTTCTCAGGTCCTCAGACAGTTCTCGTCTCCTCTTTCTGTTGTCCATGCTTAGTGTGGCACAGACAGACACACAATGCAAAGGTTAAGTGAACGTCTCTCCTTTTTATCTGCTTTCAGGTGTGATTTCTATATTGCCCACACCTGTTACTTGCCCCAGGTGAGTTTACAGGAGCATCACATGCTTGTAACATTCTTATTTATCCGCAGTTGTGAAAGGGTGCCAATACTTTTGTCCAGCCCATTTTTGGAGGTTTGTGTGACATTATGTCGAATTTGCTTTCTTTCCTCCCTTTTTTTGTTTTGTCCCAATACACACAAAGGGAATAAACATGTGTATAGCAAAACATGTGTTAATGCAATACGTTTCGTGAGAAATACATGATTTCCTGGAGAAATATCAAGGGTGCCAACAATTTCGGCCATGACTGTATATATATATATATATATATATATATATATATTGGAGTTCTGTAATCCTCTGCATAGCAGAACTCCTGGGTTATGGCGCTAATGTTTTGTGCAACACTGTGAACTTGCTTACAGAGCAACAAAACACAGGAATGACTTCAATAGAACACTGCTGCTCCTTCACTGTCCAATCAGGAGGCTAGGATGATGGCATCACTGTATTCCATAACTATGAGAAACTGGTGGCTCCCACGTCTTGGCTGTGCAGTGCAAATCCCAAAAGCTACTGAGCAGAAAAGCAAATGTTTTGGCCTCTAAAAAAAAAATTGTTCTTTTACAGGAAAGGAATATCAGACTGGAAATGGTTAGACGGCCAAAAAAGGATTTATAAAAACCCTTTTTTTTTGTCTATTCAATTATGCAATTAACAGTTGTAAAATATATTCCCTAACATAAGTTTCAGACTTTGTGTGTGTGTGTGTGTGTGTATATATATATATTGCAGTGCTGTAATTCTCTGCATAGCAGAACTCCTGAGTTAGGGCTCTAATGTTTTGTGCAACACTGTGAACTTGCTTACAGGACAAGAAAACACAGGAATGGCTTCAATAGAATACTGCTACTCCTTCACTGTCCAATGAGGAGGCTAGGATGATGAGAAACTGGTGGCACCCACTTCTTGGCTGGGCAGTGTAAATCGCAAAAGCTACTGAGCAGAAATGCAAATGTTTTGGCCTCTAAAAAAAAAAAAATATATGTTTTTTTACTGGAAAGGAATGTCAGGCTGGACATGGTTAGACGGCCGGAAAGGGTTTATAAAAAACTTTTCTTTTTTTTGTATATTCAATTATGTAATTAACAGTTGTAAAATATATTCCCTAATATATGTTTCAGACTTTGTTTTATATATATATATATATATATATATATATATATATATATATATATATATCAGGGGTGGACTAACAACTCATGGGGCCCCTTTGTCCTTGCCCACACTCAAAGCACACCCAGAAAAGCCTATAAAAAGTACCAGGGGCATTTCATGGGGCCCCCTACTGACCCTGGGCCCTCGGGCAGGGCCCGAGTGCTCGAATGGTCAGTCTGCCCCTGATAGATAGATAGATGATAGATAGATAGATAAATAGATAGATATGGATAGATAGATAGATAGATAGATAGATAGATAGATAGATAGATTTGAGATCTGTAATCTTCTGCATAGCAGAACTCCTGGGTTATGGCTCTAATGTTTTGTGAAACACTGTGAACTTGCTTACAGGGCAACAAAACACAGGAATGACTTCAATAGTACACTGCTGCTCCTTCACTGTCCAATCAGGAGGCTAGGATGATGGCATCACTGTATTCATTAACTATGAGAAACTGGTGGCACCCACGTCTTGGCTTTGCAGTGCAAATCCCAAAAGCTACTGAGCAGAATCGCAAATGTTTTGGCCTCTAAAACTCTTCCCTCCTATGTATTCCAGCTGCGTGTTCAGCTGTTTGGCCGGCGTTCGTTTTAAAACAGGAGCAGCTGTAGACGTAGAGAACGTAGAGCCCGGGGTGCCCGGGAAGAAAGGTTCTCTCTCTGTACAAAACCGCCGACAAGTAGGTCAGACCCCTCTCCTCGCGGAAATGCATGCTTAAAATGCATAAAGAATGAAAGGAAATGCAGAGCGAGTCATCTTCAATTGTTGTCCTGCGCCGAGAATCCCCCAGTGCCCTTTTTTTTCCCCTCTTTTTCATGCATGTGTAACTTTCTATAAGGCTGACCTGACTTTTTTTTCTGTAGCGTCTCTTGTACTGTGTCTCCGGGCAGTTTTTCATATCAAGGGCTTCGTTCTCTTTATGTGCAGAACGCGGCGGACTGGGGCCTGTCCTTTTAAAGCCTTGATATACAATGCATGGGCAGCGGTAAGGCAGGAAATATACCATACAATGCAAAGCGAGAGAGCCGGAGCTTAATATAGAGGTACAGGATTTATAATGGTGACATTGTGAGCTCACCATTCAGCCTACTGATGCATATGGATGGTTTTATATAAATATAAACTCACCCGCCATTTATTAGGTACACCCGTTCAATCGCTTGGTAACACAAATAGCTAATCAGCCAGTCACATGGCAGCAACTCAATACATTTAGATATCTAGACGTGGTGAAGACAACATGCTGAAGTTCAACCCGAACATCAGAATGAGGAAGAAAGGGGATTTAGGTGACTTTGATCATGGCATGGTTGTTGGCGCCAGACTGGCTGGTCTGAGTATTTCAAAAACTGTTGATCTACTATGATTTTCACACACAACCATCTCTAGGGTTTACAGAGAATGGTCTGAAAAAGAGAAAATATCCAGTGAGTGGCAGTTGTGTGGACAAAAATGCCTTGTTGATGTCAGAGGTCAGAGAAGAATGGGCAGATTGGTTTGAGATGATAGAAAAGCAACAGTAACTCAAATAATCACTCGTTACAACCAAGGTAAGCAGAATACGATCTCTAAACGCACAACACATCGAACCTTGAAGCAGATGGGCTACAGCAAAAGAAGACCACTCCGGGTGCCACTCCTGTCAGCTAAGAAAAGGAAACAGAGGCTACAGTTCGCACAGGCTTACCAAAATTGGACAATAGAAGATTGGAGAAATGTTTCCTGGTCTGATGAGTCTCAATTTCAGCTGCGATATTCAGATGGTAAGGTCAGAATTTGGTGTAAACAACATGAAAACATGGATCCAGATCCACCGGTTCAGCCTGCTGGTGGTGGTGTAATGGTGTGGAGGTCATTTCTTGGCACTCGCAAGGTGTACCTTATAAAGTGGTCAGTGAGCGTAACTGGGCATATATAATGACTGATATATATGCCCAGTTTTGTTAATCTATTAGGTAATCTTGCATTCATATTGTATATACAGTACATACACCAAAAAGCCATAACTTTATAACCACCCACCTATTATTGAGTAGGTCCTCCTTTTGCCACCTAATCAGCCCTGACTCATCGAGGCATGGACTCCACTAGACCTCTGAAGGTATACTGTGCTATCTGGAACACACATCCATAATAGATTCTTTAAAGTGCCTTTTAGGTTGCGAGATGGGGCCTCCGTGGATTGGCCTCGTTTTTCCAGCATATCCCACAGATACTCGATTGGATTGAGATCTGGAGAATTTGGAAGTCAACTCAATACCTCAAACTCATTGTTGTGTTCCTCAAAATATTCTTGAACTATTTTTGCAGTGTCGGGGTTTACTTGGTCACCTACAATGTTTAGGTGGGTGGTATGTGTCAAGTAACATCCACATGAATGGCAGGATGTAAAAGAAAATGTGATTTATCAGACCAGTCCACCTTCTTCCATTGCTTCATGGTTCAGTTCTAATGCTTACTTCCCATTGTAGGTGCTGTTGGCTGTGGACACAGCTTAGGATGGGCTCCGTGACAAGTCTGCCGCTACATAGCTCCATACACAACAAACTGTGCTGTCTCATTTTTCTGCTTTCAACACATCAACTTCAGGGACAACATATTGACTTGCTGCCTAATATATCCCACCGAATTGTACACATTGTTCCTGGAGTTCATGTGTTGAAAGCAGAAAAAATGAGCAAGTGATTTGAGCATCTTTGATAAGGACCAAATTGTAATGGCTAGATGACTGGGTCAGAGCAACTCCAAAACTGCAGCTCTTGTGGGATGTTCCTGCTCTGCAGTGGTCAGGACTGACCAAAATTGGTCCAAGGAAGGAGGACCAGCAAACCCACAACAGGATCATGGGTGGTCAAGACCCATCAATACACATGGGGATCAAAGGCGTAGTCTGATCCAATAGAAGAGCTACTGAAGCTCAAATTGCTGAAAAAGTTAAAAAAAAAGGTAATGCTGGTGCTGATAGAAAGGTGTCAGAACACACAGAACATTGCAATTAGTTGTGTACTGTGTATGGATTTGTGTAGCAAAAGACAGGACAGGGTGTCCATGCTGACCCATGTCTGCAGCCAAAACTGCCTACAATAGACATGTGAGCATCAGAACTGGACGACAGAGCAATAGAAGAAGGCGGCCTGGTCTGTTGAATTCAAGAATGGTTTGAGGAACGTAGTTTGAGATGTTGACTTGGCCTCCTAAATTCTCAACATCTCAATCCAATCAAGCAGCTGTGGGATGTGCTGGAAAAACAAGTCTGATACATTGAGGTCCCACCTCAAAACTTACAGGACTTAAAGGATCTGCTACTGAAGACTAGGTGCCAGATATCACAGCAGGTCTGGGTGCCACTGCTGATCTGTTTCAACAGCCAAAGGTGCCTACAATGGGCACATGAGCATCAGAACTGGACCACGCAGCAATGGAAGAAGGTGAACTGGTCTGATTACGTCAAAAATGGTTTGAGGGACACAACGAGTTTGAGTTGTTGACTTGGCTACCAAATTCTCCAGATCTCAATCTAATTGAACATATGAGGGATGTGCTGGAAAAACAGGTCTGATCTACAGAGGCCCCACCTCACACCTTATAGGTCTTAAAGGATCTGCTGCTGATGGGGTGATGCCAGATTCCACAGCATACCTTCAGAGGTCTAGTGGAGTCCATGCCTTGATGGGTTATGTTGGTTGGTCATATTGTTATAGCTGATCAGTGTGTATTGTAGATAGATAAACAGTAAATGGATAGACAGGTAGCTAAACGATAGATAGATAGATAGATGAAATGATAGCTCCAAGTTGAGTGTGTGAATGTACGTTACTTACCTGGGGAAGTGATGGCACCAGGATGCAGTATGAGAAGAAGACAAACCGGTGGAAGCAGTGTAGTGCTTTGAGCAATATTCTTCTGGGAAACCTTGGGTCTTACGATTCATGTGGATGTTACCTGAAATGTACCACCTACCTAAACATTTTTGGTAACCAGGTACACCCCTTCAGGTGTTTCCTGATGGCATTGGCTTGTTTCAGGAGGACGGTGCACCTTGCCACATTGCAAAAAATGGTCCAAGAAAAGAAAACTTGGCAGCAGGGGCGGACTGACCATTTGAGTACTCGGGCACTGCCCAAGGGTCCAGGGTCAGTAGGGGGCCCCATGAAATGCCCCTGGTACCTTTTTATAGCTTTATATTGATATGTCATCATCCTAGCCTCCTGATTGGACAGTGAAGAAGCAGCAGTGTACTATTGAAGTCATTCCTGTGTTTTGTTGCTCTGTAAGCAAGTTCACAGTGTTGCACAAAACATTAGCGCCGTAACCCAGGAGTTCTGCTATGCAGAGGATTACAGAACTCCAATATATATATATATATATATATATATATATATATATATATCAGGGGCAGACTGACCATTCGAGCACTCCCGAGGGCCCAGGGTCAGTAGGGAACCCCATGAAATGCCCCTGGTACCTTTTTATAGGCTTTTTTGGGTGTGCTTTGAGACTCACTGCAAGACTCTGTGTGCTGGTGCTGGCTCACCTACACCTACTGGCTGCTCCTCTGGCGCATCTCACTCCTACAAATTAACCCCTAAGGAAGAAATGCGTCAGTAGAGATACTCTCTAGGTGAGAATTCTCTGTGTGCTGGTGCTGGCTCAATAGAGTCCTCGGCTCCTCTGTCTCATCTCACCCTTGAAGGTTGAGCCCATAAGGATGAAAAATGGTTTCTAATTGGGAACAGCGGCGGACTGACCATTTGGAAACTCGGTTTGGGCAAGGACACAGGGGCTCCATGATCCCTTATTGCCCGGGGGCCTCATGAGTTGTCAATCTGCCCCTACTTGGCAGATGATCCAATCTCTCACCATGCTATCCAAATCTGAAAAAAAAAGTATTGCCGTTTGTTATACTTTAAATTCCTCCTTCCCAGGCGGCCTGGATGGGGAGCCATCAGTGAGCCATTCTGTATTCTATGCAGCGGGTTGTAAGAAATGAACACTAGATGACATAAATAAGGCAAGGTGGGAGCGTGTCATGCTGGGAAGACACAAACAAGAGAGCGGATCTTTCTCCTACACAGAATACAGAGAGGTGGAAGGTGTAACGGAGTGGAGGAATAAAATATTCCACTGTGACAGGAGAGACTCTTACACACAGGCTGCTCTCCCCCGCTGCAATTTCTCACCTGATTGTGTTTCCTGTTGACAGTCGAATGCTACAACGTATTCACAACAACAGAACGCACCATTGTCAAGTCTTTAAAATCGGCACCTTCCCCTATCTCGTCTGTCAGGCACTTTTTAAAATTTGAATGCCGCTGTTTAACGACTCATTATAAAAGAGGTACAAAGTGCGGTGCAATTCCCTGGGGTGCAATTTCAGGTTATTGCACATAGATCATCTTAAACTGAATTCTAGGCAAACAACTAAACACGTGGAGGAAATACAGAAAAAAAAGCTGCAATTTATTTTCCAGAATTGTATTTCTGCCCTTCCGGTCCTGAGATTTAAACAGCTTTGCTAGTGAGGACAACCAAGTTGGTGACCTGACTTTCCTTTAATACAGTAAGGTCACCTCCCTCCCATTACCTGGGATTGGAGAATGAATCAACAGAAGATTCATGAGTCATCTTTTTGCTTTATCCTTCAATCAGAGTGTTCCTTGTCATCATGAAGAGCACCTGATTGGCTCTTAGTGTTGCCCCTCCCTCTAACAGTCGTCTGCTCTAAAGGAGATTGCAGAAGGCTGATACCAAGTCAAAGATATTTAAACTTGTAGGCGGGTACACTCTAGGTTCTCTACTGTAGGTGGTGCTTATTCTGTTTCTCTATGATTCTTTTGGTTCCTTGGAGCAACTTTCCAGTTGGCAACCCTGCCTTCAGGTGACCCTGGTGGTCATCTTGGGTCAGGCAGAGTCTTTTTAGGACCCTGCCCCCTGGTTTGGGCATGCATTTGTGAAGAGGCTAGTGTAGGGAGAGTACACCCGTCTGTCAGGGACAGCACCAGTGTTCGGTAAAGCACTAGGGTCAGCTCAAGGCCTTCATCTGCAGCTCCAGAAAGCTCCCCTTTGGATGAAACTGGCCAGGCTTTATTCCACTCTCTTCAGCGGGCGCTGTCTTCAGATCGCGCCTACTCACCATTGACTCTCCACTCTACTGACTCTTAAGTTCCCAGCTCGGTGACGTCCCCACTGGACTGTTGTATGGTTTTAGACACCTGCAGAGAGACTACTGCTTCCTCACAGAGAGTAAAGCTGGCCATGAACAGTTAGGTTCCTCCATCCACACAAACAAAGTGGATGCAGAAATTCCCTCTCCCCCCTTCAACTCAACATAGGGTCACTGTATTCTGATAGTGGGACCTGCTGCCGTCAAAATACACTGATCAGAGGCTGCAGGTTCTTTCTCATCTCAAGAAATTGGTTGGCATGGCCAGGGAATTGACACTGCCCATTGGCCGTCTCTGCTCCCGTATTTCCCCAACTGATTGAATGCAGTCATTGTTTGGCGGATAATTTATCACCAAACTCAGTCGATTTTTAAATTGATGATTGTCAAGCTGGGTGGTGCTTACAGCACCTCCCACGGCTCACATTTCATCTGATTCAACCATCTATGGCCAGCCTTAAATCTGATGAGGTTGCTGATTACTAATAGAGAATGGGATGCACAACCTTTGCTCAATGCTTGTGGAGAATATGGCTGTCTTCACATAGATTCGTGGGGGGGGAGCTCACTTAATGCTCAATCCTGGATCCACTTGCGGAACGTGCAGATAGTTGAAGATGTTTGATTAAATAAAAAAATCAAAAAACAAACCCTAGGTAGTAGTTTTGCTAGAGGCACCTGTGGATAGATAAGGTTTGTGATCACTTGGACTGTTGGGAGAGGTCAGAAAGCAGGTTCCCCACTGAGAGCTGAATGTAAAAAGAATTGTTAGCATTGCCCAGCATTTAAATAAAAAAAAAAAAAACACTTAAGGTGCCCTCCCCCATCCATCCCCTTCGGGTCTGGTATGGATTTTGAGGGGAACCCCCATGCCACAATTTAATAAAAAATGGCGTGGGGGTCCTCCCCAAAATCCATACCAGACCCTTATCTGAGCATGCAGCCTAGCAGGTCAGGAAAGAGGG
This sequence comes from Staurois parvus, assembly GCF_062004578.1. Classification (NCBI taxonomy): domain Eukaryota; kingdom Metazoa; phylum Chordata; class Amphibia; order Anura; family Ranidae; genus Staurois; species Staurois parvus. The sequence goes on from NW_028318840.1 coordinate 908,526, forward strand.
TGAGCCCCCCCCCCCCCGAACCATACCAGACCACATGCCCTCAACATGGGGGGAAGGTGCTTTGGGACAGGGGGACTCCCACCCCCTAAAGCACCTTGTCCCCATCTTGATGGGGACAAGGGCCTCTTCCTCACAAGGGCCTTTTCCCCACAACTGTGTCCAGTGATTGTGGGGGCCCCCAGATCCCACCCCCCGTGTGAATGAGTATGGGGTACATGGTGCTGTAAAAAATGACAGTAGACAGTCTTTGACAAGTCCTTTCTAAAAAAAAAAAAAAAAAAGTCCCCCCGTAGTAGATCCAACATCAATCACGATGCCCGCTGCCACCACCGACCTGAAAAAAAACAAAATACTGCTACGCTGTCTGACAGCTGCGCTTGGATGACAGTTCTTAAATACTCTGATGAAATCATGGGGGGGGGGGGTGTCACTTCACCTCCTTTTGATGTACTGTAATCATGTGCTGTGATTGGCCAAATGTGGTCAGGTGCATTGCTTTGGCCAATCACTATACACTGTCATGGCGCAGTGCATTGTGGGGTGTGGCGACTCGAACATCTAGCCCAACACTATTAACCATTAGCCGCCTGGCCTATAGCCGTTTGGCGGCCGCAAAAATGCTTCAGCTTTCTGGGTGCACGCCGTTTGGCGTGCTCCCGCACATGCGCAGTTCGCCGCAGCGGTGCGATCTGTCACCGGCCATGTACCTTGGACACGGCCGATGACAGATCTGAGTACTGGCCCCCGTTGCCGGTACCATGTGACCTGCTGTGACCAATCACAGCAGGTCACATGACAGTTGTATACAATGGATGGCTTCATTCATGCCATCCATTGTATACTAGTGCCTAGCTGTGAATGGTCACAGCAGGTCACATGCACATGTCATGTGATTAGCTGTGGCCAAATCACAGCTAAGCACAAAAAAATCTGAATGAATCAATGTCATTCAGGTAAATGCTTGCTTATAGCAAAGTAATTATTTGCTATAAGCAAATTATGTAAAAAAAAAAAAAAAAATACTGATCACTTCCCCAAAGTAGTACAATGTTACTATGGTAACATTGTACTACTTTGGTCATAGTAAAATATGAAAAACAATCTTAAAAAAAATAAATAAAAATGTAATAAAAAATAATAAAAAAATAAAAAACATATATATATTTTTTTCATACTGTCACCAGTCAGTGTCCCTGTTTACCGCCATGCCAGTTATATGATGACGCTGTACTGCACTGGTGACAGTATATAAAAAAAAAAAATAGTGAAAATAATTTTTTTCATTTTTTCATTTTCCGAAAAATTATGACAAAAAAAATACAACTTCAAAAAACTCGCCATGCCTCTTATGAAGTACGTCGGACTGTCTACTCTGCAAAAAGGGGTCATTTGGGGGATATCTGTACTATTCTGACATTCTTGGACCTCAAGAAATTAGATTGGCTGTCAGTACTTCAGGATTGATCAATTTTCAGATCTATACCATAGTTTGTGAACTCTATAACTTTCCTACAGACTAAATAATACATCCTAAATTGGGTTATTTTCACCAAAGACATGTAGCAGAATACATCTCGGCCTAAATTTATGAATAACAATTATTTATTTGTAAACTTTTATAACAGAAACAAAGAAAAACGTGTTTTTTTTCAAAATTTTTGGTCTTTTTTTTGTTAATTTCGCAAAAAATAATAACCCCAGCGGTGAATAAATACCACCAAAAGAAAGCTCTAGTTGTGTGAAGAAAATGATAAAATTTTAGTTTGGGTACAATGTTGTATGACCGCGCAATTGTCATTCAAAGTGTGAGAGCGCTGAAACCTGAAAACTGGCCTGGGCAGGAAGGTGTAAAATAGCCCGGTATTGAAATGGTTAAACACCAATTTGATCACCTCCACACAAGTTCTTGGTTGGTCACTTTTGGTGCTTCATGGTGACCAAGGTTCACTTGTTAAATGTTCAGATGGTCAAAAAAACCCTAGAAAGTAGAGATGGCAGAGGCGCCCATAGATATATATATATACAGTGTATGATCAATAAACTGTTGGTGTTGGGAAAGGTACAGAGAACATGTCCTCCCTCTCGAACATCTTATTAAACACTAAGCTTACCACCTCCATAGAGGTTCTTGGATTGTCAATCTTGATGCTTCAGAGTGCCTAACATGAGGTCCACTTGGGGAATATGTGGATGGTCAAGGATGTCTAATACTGTAGATAGTGGTGTTCACAGAGCGAATCCATGGATAGGTAAAGTATATGTCCACTGGAACTATTGGTTTTTGGTAAGAACGATCCAGAAGGTACCAATATGACACATTTCATAAATATGAATAAATATATTTTGAAGACAATCAAATAATATAATAAAATATTCTTGTACAGGGAAGGCGGACCTGCTTTCTGGACTTTTCTCAATAGTTCTGGTGATCATATACCTTGTCTGTCAATGGGCATCACCTCTGCAAACACCACTACCTAGTTTTCTTTTTTTTTTTTAAACTCAACCAAGCATCTTGAAGCATTCAGCTGCCTCTCTCTGCACTGACACCTTATCCATATTGCAGACGGTGCAGCAGCTGCCAGGTAGGCTCTGAGTGGCTAGGTGGCAGTGTGGCTTTAATCCTGGTCCTTCTGCTGCGTCTTCACCTGTCTCTGCTTTTCCTCCTGAACTATCAGGTTCCACGTTACCGGATCCATACTGACATTCATTATTCATCTGCATCACACTCTGTAGGCAAGGCTTTTAACCCCTTGTTGGGTGGATGTCCTCAACCCACAGCTTGCTTCGGCTCTTCCGACTGCCAAGCGGGTTAACGACGACTTGAGTGCGCTGAATGGTTTGTCCTTAGTTAGGATTCAATAACCTCCCTGGGGAGCACGTTATCAGAGAAGATTGCGCCTTTTGGGCCCTGACGGAACACTAAGCTGAAGTTTCATCATCATTACATCTCCTGAATGGCTGCATTCTGATAAACAGTCAACACGTTGAGCAACTTCCTATTTACCCTTTAAAGGGACTATGAAAGGAAAGCTATGAACAAGGCTCTGGCGTTAACTCTTATTTCCCGACTAAGGGAGCGCACGCTTGTAAAGAAGGGGCCACACTGCCAAAAGTTTCAGCTGCCTCGGGAACCTTCCACAATGGAGCATGTTAGCCTCCATCAGAGGCTTCTCAAAAGGGATTGAGCTTCATGACATGTCCCCTTTAAGGCCAAGGACTCAGGCAGATGGATACAAATAGCAATGGGCATTGCCGACTTATATGCTCACCCTACGTTCATTGCAGGGGCCCGGTGACATCCCATGGTCTGCCGTTCAGGATTTTCAGTTTAGTCTAAGCAGGCTCATATAAGCCCACTGCTCTGCTTCTGGGTCTTATATAGGCCCACTGCTCCACTTCTGGGTCTGATATAGGCCCACTGCTCCTCTTCTGGGTCTGAAATAGGCCCACTGCTCCTCTTCTGGGTCTGATATAGGCCCGCCGCTCTGCATCTGGATCTGATATAGGCCCACTGCTCTGCTTCTGGGTCTTATATAGGCCCACTGCTCCTCTTCTGGGTCTGATATAGGCCCACTGCTCCTCTTCTGGGTCTGATATAGGCCCACTGCTCCTCTTCTGGGTCTGATATAGGCCCACTGCTCCTCTTCTGGGTCTGATATAGGCCCACTGCTCCTCTTCTGGGTCTGATATAGGCCCACTGCTCCTCTTCTGGGTCTGATATAGGCCCACTGCTCCTCTTCTGGGTCTGATATAGGCCCACTGCTCCTCTTCTGGGTCTGATATAGGCCCGCCATGCTCATATCATGTAGCATGGCAGGAATGTGGAGGATAGAGATGGACTGTGAACTTGTTTCTAACTCAAACTCCCTCTTTTTCGTACAAGCTGGCTGGGTCGTTCCCCGTAGCATACTGAAACTGTAAAGCAGAGAATAACCTGGCTGGCAGCTTAACAGAGTACAAAAAAGTGGGAGTTTGGAGTTTGGGTCTGAGAGGAGTTTGAAAGATGTACAAGCTCATCCTTAAAGGTGGGCGGGATGAGGGCCACTGATACAGGGATATAGCCAGTCCTCCTGATTTTACATCAAATAATCTAAACACAATATGCAAGCTCTTGTTTGGGCCAGCAGTAGAAATTATGAGGCCCCATACAGCTGGCCTGTCACTCAGAACTCCTGAGTTGTTGGGGCATTGGGAAATTTTAATTATTTGCTAGGAGTCTGAGCCTATGGCATTAGCAGGGGGGGCCTGGATTGGGACTCTTTAAAAACCATTGGGTGCATGCACAGTAATTCCATAGGCTGAGGCTTCCAGCAAATAATTCAAATTTCCCCAGGCCCCAACAACTCAGCAGTTCGACCTGACAGGCAAGCTGTAAAATAATTCAAGCATTTGCGCCTCAGCGTGTTGGGGTGGAGTTACCTCTATGCACGGAAACCAAAAACACTTCTGGTGGGCGGGATGAGGGCCACTGATACAGGGATAGAGCCAGTCCTCCTGTACCGGGCCCAGGCCCCATCATTTCAGCAGAGGGCCTGGATTGGGACTCTTTAAAAACCATTGGGTGCATGTACAGTAATTCCATAGGCTGAGGCTCCAAGCAAATAATTAAAATTTCCCCATGCCCCAACAACTCAGCAGTTCGGCCTGACAGGCAAGCTGTATGGGGCCTCATAATTTCTACTGCTGGCCTTGGGGGGAAGATGACAAGAGCTTGCATATTATGTTTTGATTTTTTGATGCAAAATAGTTCAAGCATTTGAGACTCAGCGTGTTGGGTTGGAGTCACCACTATGCATGAAAACCAAAAAACAATTTCTGGTGGGTGGGATGAGGGCCACTGATACAGGGATAGAGCCAGTCCTCCTGTACCAGGCCCAGACCCCATCAGTTCAGCAGGGAGCCTGGATTGGGACTCTTTAAAAACCATTGGGTACATGCACAGTAATTCCATAGGCTGAGGCTCCCAGCAAATAATTAAAATTTCCCCAGGCCCCAACAGTTCATCAGTTCGGCTTGACAGCCAAGCTGTATGGGGCCTCATAATTTCTACTACTGGTCCTTACAAGAGCTTTCATATTATGTTTAGATTATTTGATGTAGAATAGTTCAAGCATTCGAGCCTCAGCATGTTGGGGTGGAGTTACCTCTATGCCAGGGGCGGACGAACAACTCATGGGGCCCTTGTGTCCTTGCCCACACTCAAAGCACACCCAAAAAAGCCTATAAAAGGTACCAGGGGCATTTCATGGGGCCCCCTACTGACCCTGGGCCCTCGAGCAGTGCTCGAGTGCTTGAATGGTCAGTTCGCTCCTGCTCTATGCATGGAAACAAAAAAGAAAATTATGGTGGGCAGGATGAGGACCAGAGGCATAGCTAGGGGGGGCAGGGGGGTACATATGTACCCGGGCGCCAAGTTACAGGGGCGCCAAAATGAGGTCACAACATCACTGCAGCAGCTGCAGCAGACGTGTCATCTGATACGTCTGGCATCCAAGTGAGTTATGAGAGGAGAGAGGAGCCGGGCGGGAGAGGAGCGGAGAGGAGAGCAGTGAGCCGGGCATGTGCCGGAGAGGATGAGGGGACAGCCGAGCTGGGTGAGTAGTGCCATGGATGAAGGGGGGGGGGGGGGCAATGTGATCGGGATGGGGGGGTGTCTACAGGGACCATAGGAAGTGGGGGGGTGTCATGAGGTGGCCGTTCGTCTCCGGGCACAAAATATCCTAGCTACGCCTCTGATGAGGACCACTGATACAGGGATAGAACCAGTCCTCCTGTACCGAGCCAAGGCCCCATCAGTTCAGCAGGGGGGCTGGATTGGGACTGTTTAAAAACCATTGGGTACATGCACAGTAATTCCATAGGCTGAGGCTCCCAGCAAATAATTAAAATTTCCCCAGGCCTCAACAGTTCATCAGTTCGGCTTCACAGGCAAGCTGTATGGGGCCTCATAATTTCTACTGCTGGCCCCAACAAGAGCTCGCATATTATGTTTAGATTATTTGATGTAAAGTAGTTCAAGCATTTGATCCTCAACGTGTTGGGTTGGACTTACCTCTATGTATGGAAACAAAAACAAAAATTCTGGTGGGCAGGATGAGGACCACTGATACAGGGATAGAGCCAGTCCTCCTTTACTGGGCCAAGGCCTCATCAGCTCAGTAGTTCGACCTGACAGCCAAGCTGTATGGGGCCTCATAATGTCTACTGCTGGCCCCAACAAGAGCTTGCATATTATGTTTAGATTATTTGATGCAAAGTAATTCAAGCATTTGATCCTCAACGTGTTGTGCTGGAGTCAGGGGCGGATTGACAACTCGGGCAATAGGGGATCATGGGGCCCCTGTGTCCTTGCCCAAACTCAAAAAAGCCTATGAAAAAGGTACCAGGGGCATCTCATGGGGCCCCCTACTGACCCCGGGCCCTCGACAGTGCCCGAGTTTCCAAATGGTCAGTCCGCCCCTGGCTGGAGTTACCTCTACACATGGAAACCAAGAAAAAATGTCTCCCATCATGTATTTGCTCAGGATGAGTACGGGGTTCACATCCATCAAACGGAGCTGATTGTGGAGTGTTTGATCTCCTTCCTCTACACCTGTCTGCAGCATCCTCTGGTTTTTTGTGTGTTCTCCTTCCATAAAGCACAGGTTGTTCTTTTATTAACACGCCATTAATGCCGATGTACTTAATGTAAGAGCTCCCTGCCAATTCATCAGCTTTTATATTCTAATTATTTATAGCAACTGCCATGACTCATGCAGACACTTTTGCAGAAAAGATTTTATTTTCCCTGCAAGTTTTATAATTAAAGCTGAACTTCAGGCAGATATAAAAGACACGCATGAATGAATCTCTGTAATCATTAATAGATCATTACATTTATTTTTAAATACAAGTGATGTAAGTACCTGAATTTGACTCAGTCGCAGCCTCTTGCAGTCTCTGTATAGTGGAGCTCAGGCTGGGAGAGGGAGAAGCAGCCCAAGGAGCCAATCAGTTCATGTGCTGGAAAGCGACATGCTGATAGGTGGAAAGAGCAGAGTGACAGAGAGATGAGCTTATCACGATGCTGCTCATTTTCCTGTCCAGTCACAGGCTGGGGGTGCATCCGGGACAGGGGCGGACTGACAACTCATGGGGCCCCCAGGCAATAGGGGATCATGGGGCCCCTGTGTCCTTGCCCAAACTCAAAAAAGCCTATGAAAAAGGTACCAGGGGCATCTCATGGGACCCCCTACTGACCCCGAGCCCTCGGGCAGTGCTCGAGTTTCCAAATGGTCAGTCCGCCCCTGATCCGGGATGACCTGGGCTTAGAGGAAATGTATTGAATAATGAGGGCCATCAGAGTAAGAACATCTAGTGGCATAAAAATGTACTGCAGGATTGAAGGTAATGACTGCAGCAAAGGGATTGAAGGTAATGACTGCAGCAAAGGGATTGAAGGTAATGACTGCAGCAAAGGCAGGGATTGGGGTTCACATGCTGATAGGAGGAGAGAGCAGGGTGACAGAGAGATGAGCGCATCACTGTTCTGCTTCTCCTTTCAGCCAACTATCAGGCTGGGGGCAGGTCAAGTACCTGAATTTGACTTGATCACAGCCTCTTGCAGTCCCTGTACAGAAAAGCTCAGGTTGGGAGAGGGAGAAGCAGCCCAAGGAGCCAATCGGTTCATGTGCTGGAAAGCGACATGCTGATAGGTGGAAAGAGCAGAGTGACAGAGAGATGAGCTTATCACGATGCTGCTCATTTTCCTGTCCAGTCACAGGCTGGGGGTGCATCCGGGATGACCTGGGCTTACAGGAAATGTATTGAATAATGAGGACCATCAGAGTAAGAACATCTAGTGGCAGAAAAATGCACTGCAGGAGAAATCTCTGGATTGAAGGAAATTACTGCAGCAAAGGCAGGGTTTGGGGTTCACATGCTGATAGGAGGAGAGAGTAGGGTGACGGTGAGATGAGCGCATCACTGATCTGCTTCTCCTTTAAGCCAAGTATCAGGCTGGGGGCGGGTCAGTTACCTGAATTTGACTTGATCACAGCCTCTTGCAGTCCCTGTACAAAAGAGCTCAGGCTGGGAGAGGGAGAAGCAGCCCAAGGAGCCAATCGGTTCATGTGCTGGAAAAGGTGGAAAGAGCAGAGTGACAGAGAGATGAGCTTATCATGATGCTGCTCATTTTCCTGTCCAGTCACAGGCTGGGGGTGCATCCGGGATGACCTGGGATTAGAGGAAATGTATTGAATAATGAGGGCCATCAGAGTAAGAACATCTAGTGGCAGAAAAATGTACTGCAGGCGAAATCTCTGGATTGAAGGAAATGACTGCAGCAAAGGCAGGGTTTGGGGTTCACAAGCTGATAGGAGGAGAGAGCGGGGTGACAGAGAGATGAGCGCATCACTGTTTTGCTTCTCCTTTCAGCTGAGCTGGGGGCCTGTCCAGCACAACCCAGGCTCAGAGGCAGTGGGTTAAATAATGATGGCCATCAGACTGAGGACATCTAGTGACAGAAAAATGTACTCCAGGGAAAAACTCTGGATTGACGGTGAACATTGCAGCAAAGGCTGGGTTTTGATATTTAATTGTAATAGGCTATTCATTTGTATCAATTTATGTTTGTCTGGAGTTCTGCTTTAAAAGCAAGAGCAGATTAATCAGAGATCTGGTAGATGAAAGTATGCCGATCAACTTCAGGCTGTGGTCATATCACAGTACCGTCGCTCAGAAACCCAGGCAAGAACTACAGGTCCAATTTAATAACTTACACATTTAGCTGGTGCTACACTGGAAATTTGCAGTATCTCAGTTGTGCTACTACAATTACTATCAATTATTGACTAGGTGTAGCTATTACTAGCTAAGCAGATGGAACAAATGGCTCACTATGGGGTAAGAAACACAAGTAGCAGGTTGCACTGATCAATGTGACATTATTACACAATTCTCTAGTCACATATGACTGACAACTACAAAACTCTACTTACCACTGTTTGTGTAGCCTACCCTATAGGGAGCTATTTGTTCCATCTGTCTACTCCATCCATTTATTTATTTATTTATTTATTACAGGTACTTATTATTATTATACAGGATTTATATTATTATTATTATACAAGATTTATATTATTATTATTATTATTATACAGGATTTATATTATTATTATACAGGATTTATAATATTATTATTATACAGGATTTATAATATTATTATACAGGATTTATATTATTATTATTATTATTATACAGGATTTATAGTATTATTATTATTATACAAGATTTATATTATTATTATACAGGATTTATATTATTATTATTATACAGGATTTATAATATTATTATACAGGATTTATATTATTATTATACAGGATTTATATTATTATTATTATTATTATTATACAAGATTTATAATATTATTATACAGGATTTATATTATTATTATACAGGATTTATATTATTATTATTATTATACAGGATTTATAATATTATTATACAGGATTTATATTATTATTATACAGGATTTATATTATTATTATTATTATTATTATTATACAGGGTTTATATTATTATTATTATACAGGATTTATATTATTATTATTATTGTTATTATTATTATTATACAGGGTTTATATTATTATTATTATTATTATACAGGATTTATATTATTATTATTATACAGGATTTATATTATTATTATACAGGATTTATATTATTATTATTATTATTATTATACAGGATTTATATTATTATTATTATTATTATACAGGGTTTATATTATTATTATTATTATTATACAGGATTTATATTATTATTATTATACAGGATTTATATTATTATTATTATTATTATACAGGATTTATATAGCGCCAACAGTTTGCTCAGCGCTTTACAATATAACGGGAGACAATTATTATATATTATTATTATTATACAGTATTTATATAGCGCCAAAGGGTATGCTCAGCGCTGTACAGTAGCAAGGGGGACAGAACATGAGACAAGACAGTAACAATACAATACACGAGGGGTTCGAGGGCCCTGCTCTTTCAAGCTTACAATCTAGGAGGGAGGAGATGGCTGTGTGGGATGGAGTGGTGGGAGGAGTGGAGGAGGTTAGTTGTTAGGTGAGGTCGGGTGTTAGGTGAGGTTGGGGTAGGCTTCCCTGAAGAGGAGGGTTTTCAGGGTGCGCCTGAAGGTGAGGAGGGTAGGTGACAGTCTGATGGATTGGGGTAGGGAGTTCCAGAGGATGGGGGAAGTCCTAGAGAAGTCCTGCAATCGGGCGTGGGAGGAGGAGACCAGTGAGCTAGAGAGTAGGAGGTCCTGTGAGGAGCGGAGGGCATGGGTGGGGTGGTATTTTGGTATCAAGTCAGTTATGTAGTTTGGGGCGGCGTTGTGAATGGCTTTGTAGGTCGGAGTTAGCAGTTTGAACTTGATGCGTTGGGCAATCGGGAGCCAATGAAGGGATTGGCAGAGGGGGGAGGCAGATCTGGAGCGGTTGGTGAGGTGGATGAGTCTGGCCGCTAAGTTTAGCATCGACTGGAGTGGGGGTAGCGTTCGTTTGGGTAGGCCAGTGAGAAGGGAATTGCAATAGTCCAGGCGTGAGATGATGAGATGATGAGCAACAATACATCTCAATACAAGAGGGTTAGGAGGGCCTGATCCTGGGAGCTTACAATCTAAGAGATATAGCACCATCAATTTACGCTGTGCTTTACATGTGTATATACATATAGACACACACACACATCTAAAGCACTGCATAAATTGATGCCGATATATATATATATATTCATACATACACTAACTAGGGACAATTTAGTCAGGATCCAATCAACCTAACAGCCAGGGGCGGACTTACAATTCATGGGGCCCCTTTGTCCTTGCCCAAACTCAAAAAAGCCTTCAAAAAAGGTTCCAAGGGCATCTCATGGGGCCCTGTACTGATCCCGGCCCTCGGGCAGTGCCCGAGTTTCCAAATGGTCAGTTTGCCCCTGCTACCAGCATGTCTTTGGAGTGTGGGAGGAAATCGGAGTACCCTGAGGAAACCCACGCAGGCATAGGGAGAACATGCAAACTCCAGGCAGGTGGTGCCATGGTTGAGATTCGAACCAACGACTACTGCCAGGTGTTAGTGCTAACCACTTAGCCATTGTGCTGCCCAACTGTCCATGCCACTACTTATCACTGGTGATTTTTGTATTTTGATTCACATACTGATTCCTGGTCTGTTTATGAGGTCTAAAGGAACAGGAGGATGCCAGTTTTGAGGATATTCCATGCATATTGGTTGATCACATGCTGATATTACTTGATTTAGGGTAATTATGCACTTTTTATATGGTTTGCAGTGATATCTGAGTATCTTTTACACGATTGCTGTGACACTATAGTGTTTTGCATGCTGCACGTGTGGCACTATATTTGTGTTACCTAAGATAATTCACTATGTCTAGATTTTGCTTTTTTTGAGGTATATGAAGAACATCTGAGATTTATCCTCATCTTCATTTTGGAGTAGTGAGCACCTATCCATCAAGATTGCACTTTGGACTTTTTGGGGGATTTTATTTGTGATTTTGGACATTTTGCTTTTGGGACTTTAAGTTTGTCTGTTTAAGTCGGTTGATATATTGTATATTGGTTCTTCAGGGGAAGGATAATGATAAGACTTTAAGGGGTACTGGGTGGTATTTGTTTTTTGTGTGCTGACTTATAATTATTTCGAGCTACAGCATAATTGGTTGCTGTGCCAGCGTCCTAACAAATAAGAGGGGGTGGCATCTGGAGTGTCCATGAACACCGTATAACAGGGTCACCAGAAACATTCAAGATCTGATACAATCTCTAGCGAGTGTTCTTATAACTGTGGTACAGGGGCGGACTGACCATTTGGAAACTCGGGCATTGCCCGAGGGCCCGGGGTCAGTAGGGGGCCCCATGAGATGCCCCTGGTACCTTTTTCATAGACTTTTTTGAGTTTGGGCAAGGACACAGGGGCCCCATGATCCCCTATGAGTTGTCAGTCCGCCTCTGCTGTGGTATCCACAATCCACTACACAAGAAGTGGAAACCATGAAACAATGTTTTGCCGGTTTGTTACCCGAAGGGGAGAGAGCTAGGCAAAAAAAACACCTAACGTAGCAATAAATCTAGCCGTGCTGCTGTTACAGAACATGTACATATTGGTACGCTGAAAGAGCCATAGAAAGCTTTCTCCTTTTTGCAACGGCGGCAAGGCTGTCTCGTATTTATGTGTGATTTGCAAAGAAAATAAGTGTCCTTCCGAAAATGATTTACAATGGACTGAATGCTGCCCATTACCCATTATGAGATCTGTGCCCCAGAATCACGATAAATGTCTTTTATTATTACAACAACGAACACCAGATTAATTGCACAGAATAAAACATTATAAATATTTGTTTTGATTTTTTCCCAAACCATTTTGATCCCTTTGAATACCGCCTGCCCTCCAAAAACTTTTCTACAGACTATCAAAGCTCCTCCAATTTTACTCTTTAATTCCTAATTTAAAAAAAAAAAAAACAATGGAGTCCGCATAAGGCCATTGTCTATAAACAAAAGCCATTCATGAAAACATACGGGGAAGTTAATATCCATCAAGGGCATCTCTTTATAATCAACCTAAAAATTCACGGCAAAACACGCAAATAATTTTTTTTTTAAAGCTTTTTCAATTCCTTTTTTCCTGCACACCAACAAAAACCTGCTAATGGGGATCGCAATCAATCTGTTGCAGGCAAGCGACTTCCAGGCCAAGTTTGCCACAAAAGGGAGCCAGCGTATTTGAAAACTAAATTTATTGCGGGAAGCAGATGAGTGCATAATGAAACAATATTTTAAGTAATATTGTGACGCTTGTAACACTTCATTTTTTATTGCAGATAATGTTTAATTAATCTGTACAATCCCCGAGGAGGCCAATCTATTTTTAATGAAAGTTATGCTGGAAAAATAAAGCAGTGATCATAGCAGTTCGGGAACATGACAAAAACACTTGAATGGTTCTTGATAGGACATGTGTAGAGTTAGGTAGCTAATTGGTGAAGTGACAGAGACCTTTAGGCTGTACTCAGTTGGCAAACAGTGGATGAAGAACATCCACTGTTTCTGCTCCATTCCATTAGTGTGTAGGCAGGTGCTGGGGCGGACTGACCATTTAGCCACTCAGGCACTGCCTGAGGGCCCCTTGAGATGCCCCTGGTACCTTTCATTGGCTTTTTCATGGGCTTTTTTGGGTGTGGGCGAGGACACGGGGGCCCCATAATCCCCTATTGCCCAGGGGCCCCATGAGTTGTCAGTCCGCCCCTGGGCAGGTGTTGTTTGGCCTCCTTGCATGGGTAACACTGTTCCAAGGCCACTATGCAGAGGAAGTGGAGGACAAGAGAAAACCATGTTCCTCTGAGGCCTCCATAGGTGTCATCAGGGGAGCTGCTGTCTTGACGGATTTCTTCAGTCATACTTAGCATGGGCAGTGCTAAGAAATACTACTGTCCCCCTTCAGTTGGCGTGCATTTTGCGAGTGGTCAGTTCAGGGACAGAACCTCCTGCTGGTTAGGGACAGACTATAGATTGACACTGTGGCTTGGGAAGCAGCTCTTCCTTCATCAGGTGCCCCATTGCCAGTTTGCCTTCCAGCCACCGCCTCTGTTGGATGCCGTTGGATGTCTACAGTGTGCACAGATATCTGCTGTAGGGTTCACTGTAAGTGCTTCAACCTTGTTTAGTACAGGGACAGGTTCCTGTGAAGGAGGGACAGACTATAGATTGACACTGTGGCTTGGGAAGCAGCTTTTCCTTCATCAGGCACCCCATTGCCAGTTTGCCTTCCAGCCACCTCCTCTGTTGGATGCCGTTGGATGCCTACAGTGTGCACAGATATCTGCTGTAGGGTTCACTGTAAGTGCTTCAACCTTGTTTAGTACAGGGACAGGTTCCTGTGAAGGAGGGACAGACTATAGATTGACACTGTGGCTTGGGAAGCAGCTCTTCCTTCATCAGGCGCCCCATTGCCAGTTTGCCTTCCAGCCACCTCCTCTGTTGGATGCCGTTGGATGTCTACAGTGTGCACAGATATCTGCTGTAGGGTTCACTGTAAGTGCTTCGACCTTGTTTAGTACAGGGACAGGTTCCTGTGAAGGAGGGACAGACTATAGATTGACACTGTGGCTTGGGAAGCAGCTCTTCCTTCATCAGGCGCCCCATTACCAGTTTGCCTTCCAGCCATCTCCTCTGTTGGATGCCATTGGATGTCAGCAGTGTGCATGAATATGTTCTGTAGGGTTCACTGTAAGTGCTTCGACCTGGTGTGGTCGTGTATGCAGCCTCTGTTATACTTCCTCAATATCCTAATATCAATATAATTTATCGCAACATCTGGTCTCTGTCGGTTCTCTTCCCCAGCAGGAATCGAGAGTCCCACTCACACTTGTTCCATACAGTCTTCTAAAGTTCTGTCATTGATGTTTAATTCATCTGAATCTTTAGGTTATACTTAGTTGGCGGCTAGTGGCTGAAGAATATCTGCAAGTTTGTTAGTCTCCCATATGGTCTTCTAGAGTACTGTCTGTGCTCTATGTGGTCCCTTTGGGGGACTACCGGGGTAAGTTATGTACAGTAATGGCCAGGCATGACCATGTGTCAGACAACTGCAGCACAATTCCACTCTTTGAGGTGCTGCTGAGGGTCATTGACTGGGTTAGGAGATCCTCTTTAACCGCTTCCCAACTGACCTATACAGATATACTGCTACAGGGTGGCACGGGTGCACAAAATCACATGTGTATATATATATGTGATTTCGCATTTACAGGGTAGGGGGCGCACACGGCCTACCCACGCCGCCATTCGCGGCCACAGCTGTCAATCATTGGGTCCCGACCGGTGATTACTCGCCGGTGCCTGGTGATTGCCGAGCATCTTCGACGGGGAGGAGAACTGTTTGTAAACAAAATGGTTCTCATCCCTGTCAGCTTGTGCACACTGCTTTGGAAGGCTGTGCACAGCACAGTCATAGAAAGCAGTGTGCTTACAGTGAAGCACGCGGACACAGCACTATGTAAAACAGCACACTGTTAACCCTTTGATCACCTCTCATTTTAACTCCTTCCTGCCCAGTGTCATTAGTACAGTGTCAGTGCTTTTTTTTTTAGCACTGATCACTGTATTGGTGTCACTGGGGATGTCAGTGACACCAAGTCAGTTCCCCCCCAGTATCAGAATGCCCACCGCAGTCCCGCTATAAGTCGCTGATCGCCCCATTACTAGTAAAAATGAAAATTCCAGTATATATACCACCATTTGTAAATGCTATAACTTTCTCATAAACCAATTAATTTACATGTATTGGAATTTTATTTTAGCAAAGACATGGAGCAGAATACATTTTGGTCAAAATTTATGACAAAATTAGATTTTTTTATTTTTTCTACTGGACATGTTTAATAGCAAAAAGTCAAAAATATAGTTTTTTTTTCTCAAAATTGTTGGTGTTTTTTTTTTTTATTGGTCAAAAAATAAAAAATGCACAGGCGATCAAATACCACCATAAGAAAACTCTATTTGTGGGAAAGAAGGACGTAAATTTAATTTGGATGCATCGTTGCATGACCGCGTAATTTTCAGTTAAAGTAACGCAAAAAATGGCCTGGACAGGAAGGGGGTAAATTCTCAGGAGGGCAATTGGTTAATGTTCATCTGAATGTAGCCTTAGAAAGGGTTAAGAACATCTGTGAAAAATACTAAAGATGAAAACACTCATCAGCTGTCCCCTATCATATACAAGTTTAAAATTGTCTACTTTATGACATTTCCCCAGGTGGGTTTTCTGATGGTGACAACAGTGGACCATGCTTGTGTTATGGTGTCTACTTGTCATCTCCATTGTAAACTCATGTGACAATGACAACTTTGAGCCCTATTGGGAGAGAGGAACATTTTTAATTATAGGCAGTGTTTAATCAATCTGTACAATACCTGAGTGAGGAGGCCAATGCATGCATGAATGGATCTTTATAGGACATATGTATCGTTAGGTGGCTAATGAGTGAGGTGGCAGAGACGTTTAGGCTATACTTTCACCTAGGTTTGCACCTCGTGGATGATGAACATTTACCGTTTTTTTCTGCTAGTGATCCATATGGTCTTCTAGAGTTCAGTTATTGTTTAATTAATCTGGACCTTTAGGCTATATTTGCTAGATTCCCATATTATCTTCTAGAGTTCTGTCAGTGCTCTATATGGTCCCTTTGGGGAGTAGAGACTACCAGGGTAAATTATTTAGAGTAACGGCCAGGCATGTCTATGTGTCAGAAAGCTGCAAAACAATTCCATGCTTTCTGCTGGAGGTGGTGGTAATTGACTGTGTAAAGTGGTCCTCTTTAATGTTCTTCTGAATGTAGTCTTACAAATTAAAGAAAACGTCTGAAAATACTGAATATGAAAATCCTTATCAGTTGTCCCACTGTCAGGGCAGGAGCTGTGGAACGGACAGGCATGCCTAGTGGCAGGGTAACGCACTGACTGGCGACAACCACCACCCACAGACCGGAGTCCCTCAGGGCGCGGAGTCTAAGTCCCAGGCTTCCTTTCACCAGGGCCCCTGATGGTGGGGATGGACTTGACGCAGCCAGGAACCAGGTCGCGGCCCCCGAGACACCCCAGCTGCAGTAATGGCTGCCGCCAATGGCGTGTAGCTGGTAGGAATCAGATCAGACAATAGCGTAGTCGGGAAGGCCCGGGTCGACAACAACGGGACAAACGGTACAGAACAGTAGACAAGAATCACAGGTCACAGGCCGGGTTCAGCAACGGGAGGTCAGATCAAAGGAAAACGCAGAGAATGATCTAGTCACAAGCCGAGTCAGATTCCAGGAGAGTCACGAGAGTATACACAGAGCTGTTGCAACACTAACACACAAGACACGAATGCAAAGGGCATGTGCGGACAACAGACTTATATGTAATTAACCACACCCCTCTGGGGGATGGACCTCAGAGGCCTGCAGGCATAAAAGACTCCCACCATGCTCTTTGCAGAAACCCAAGATGGATGCCAGCACATGGAGCAGCACAACCTCTGGGAAAAGGTAGGACCTTGACACCCACACCATATAAAAGTTGAAAGTTGTCTACTTCATGGCATTCCCCCTACTTTCTGATGGTGACAATGGTGGACCATGCTTGTACTATGGTGTCTGCTTGTCATCTCCTTTGTAAACCCATGTTGCAGGGTAACAACCTTGGAGAGCTATTGGGAGACAGGGACTTTTTATTATACAGTAGATACTGTTCAGTTAATCTGCACAATCTCTGAGGAGGCCAATTTATTTTTAATGAAAGTTGCACTTGGAAAAAATATAACACTGATCTTACCAGTTCAAGATTATGACAGATATGCATAAATGATTCTTGATAGGACATACAGTATGTAGAGTTGCTAATTGGCTAGGTGGCAGAGAGCTTTGGGCTATATTCAGATACCATCTAGTGGCTAAAGAACATCCAAAGATTCCTGTCCCATACAAGCTCTGAGTTCCATCAGTACTTCATATGATATCTTGAATGAAAGAGAAGTCTGCTGTGGGAAGTTGAATAAGTAATTGATGAGGTGACCTTTAAGCTACGCACAGTTGGCACCTAATGGATGAAGAAGCTCCACCGTTGTGTTCATTAATGTTCCATACAGTCTTATAGCATTCCATTAGTGCTCCATATGGTCTCTGGGGATAGAAGATGAGATTTACAGGGAAGTTGTGTAAAGTAATGGCGAGGTACAACCATGTGTCAGACAACTATGACACAATACCCACATTTGGCGACTGTGGGTGTGGTGGTGGTGGTGGGTGGCTGGAAAAGTTCTGAAATTTATGCAAAGTGTTCCTCTTTAATCTTCATCTGAATGTAGTCTCAGAAAGGGTTAAATAACTCCTCTTTAAAAAAAACTACATATGAAAAAGCTCTTTATTTTACCAAGTTGTCCCACACCCTATAAAAGTTGAACGTTTTCTATGTTGTGGCACTTTCCCCAGGCAGGTTTTCTGATAGTGACACAAGAGTGGACAATGCTTGTACTATAGTGTCTTCTTTGAAATCTTCATTGTTAACCCATGTGACAGTTGGGTGACAACCTAGGAGAGCAGTTGGGAGAAGGAGACATTTTTATTAACGGTAATGTTGAATTAATCTATACAATCCCCGAGGAAGACAATCTATTTTTAATGAAAGGTATGTTGGAAATATACAGCAGTGATCATACTTGTTCGCAAGCATGACAGAGACGCATGAGTGCTTCTTGATATGTAGAGTAAAGTAGCTAATTGGCGAGGTGACAGAGACCTTCCAGCTATACTCACTTGGCGGCTAGTGGCTGAAGAACATCTCCAATCTTGTTAGTGTTCCATACGGTCTTCTAAAATTTCCTCAGTGCTCCATATGATCTCAGGAGGAAAGGAAATATTGCCAATGGAAGTTGTGTAGTGTAATTGCCAAGCATGACCATGTGCCACATCTGTGCCACAGTTCCATGCTTGACAGTGGTGATGGATGGAGGTATATGATGAAAGTCTGAATTCAGTGCAAAGCATTCCTCTTTAATGTTCATTTGAATGTAGTCTTATAGAAGGAATTAAAGTACACCTATGAAAAATATTTAAAAATAATATTTAGTTCATTTTACCAAGTTGTCGCACATCATAAAAACATTGAAAGTTTCATGGCATTTCCCCATGCACAATTTCAGATGACAGCAGAGCACCATGCTTGTGCTATGGTGTGTTCTTGTCATCTCCATTGCAAACCCATGTGACCTTGGAAAGACCTTGGGAGATATGGATATTTTTCAATTACAGATAACACTTAATTGAGTTTGGACCTTTAGTCTCTACTCTTTGGTGGCCACTGCCTGAAGAACATCTACATTTGTGTTCATAGGTTTCTTCGGGGAAGGGAGACTGCCACGGGACATTACATAGAGCAATGGCCAGGCATGACCATGTGTCAGACAACTGTGGCACCATTCCACACTTGAAAAGTGGTCCTCTTTATGTTCATTTGGATGCAATCTTAGGGTTAAAAACACCTCTTAAAAAAAATATATATGAAAATCCTCTTTAGTTAATTTTACCAAGTTGTTCTACACCATATAAAAGTTGAAAGTTGTCTACTTCTTGAAGATTCCCCAGGCAGGCTTTCTGATGGTGACAACAGTGGACCATGCTTGTGTTATGCTATCTCCATTGTAATCCCATGTGACGGGGTGAAAACCTGATAATGAAAATATAGATGATGTTTATTTAATCCGTACAATCCCTGAGGAGGCCAAATAATTATCAACAGAAGTTACACTGGAAAAACACAACTGTGATCATACCAGTTTAGGAACAGAGACTCATGAATAGTTCTTGATAGGATGTATGGAGAGAAAGGTAGCCTATTGGTAAGATGACAGAGACCTTTGGGATATAGTCAGTTGGCACCTAGTGGTTGAAGAACATCCACAATGTCATTACTGTCACATACGGTCTTCTAGCATTCCATCTTAAAATGAAGGGGAGACTGCTGGGGGAAGTTGAATAGAGTAATGACAAGGCATGACCATGTGTCAGAAAACTGCAACACAATTCCACACCTTTTTAATATTCATCTGAATGTAGTTTTCAGAAAGTGTTAAAAAACACCTTTTTGCAAGTGCAATCCATAGTACTGTGAAATATGTCTACTCCATGAATTTTCCCCAGGTGGGTTTTCTGATGGTGACCGCAGTGCACTGTGCTTGTGTTATGGTGTCTGCATGTCATTTCCATTGTATACCCATGTGAAAGAGTGAAAACCTTGAAAGCTTTTTTAATTAGTGTCCCATATAGTCTTCTAACATTCCATCAATGCCCCATATGGTATTTTGAAAGGAAGGGGAGACTGCTGGGGGAAGTTGAATAGAGTATTAGGCAGGCACAACCATGTATCATACATCTTCAACACAATTTCACACTTTGGCGGAGATGAGGTTCTTGAGGTAAGTCAAAACTCTGTGCTAAGCAGTTCCCTGCAATGTTCTTTTTTATTAGAGCCTTAGAAAGGGTTAAAGAACCCTCTGAAAAACCCGCATATGAAAACACGTTTTACTTAATTTTACCAATTTGTCCCTCATCACATAACAGTTGACAATTGTCTATGTCATAGCATTTCCCCATGTGCTATGGTGTCTTGTAATCTTCTTTATTGCTCCATGTGACAGATCCATGACAACCTACGAGAGCAATTGGTAGACAGGCACTTTTTTATTATAGGTAATGCTTAAGTAATCTATATAAACCCCAAGTAAGCCAATCTATTTATAATGAAAGTTATGCTGAAAAGGATAGCAGTGATCGGGAGCATGACAGAGATGCATGAATGGTTCTTGAAAGGACATACAGTATGCAGAATAGAGTTGCTAATTGGCATGGTGGAAGAGATCTCCAGCCATGCTTAGTTGCTGGCTAGTGGCAGAAGAGAATCCACAATTCTGTTGGTGTTCCATACGGTCTTCTAAAATGTCATCAGTGCCCCATATGGTCTCTGGGGGGTAAAGGGAAATTGCCAGAGGAAGTTGAGTAATGGCCAGGAAAGACCATGTGTCAGACAACTGTGACACAATTGCATGCTTGGCAATGATGGGGAAGTGCATGATGAAAGTCTGAATTCTGTGCAGAGCATTCCTCTTTCTGAATTAAGTCTTAGAGGGAAATAAAGAACACCTCTGAAAAATATTGTATATAAAACACTCTATTTAGTAAATGTTACCTACCTAAGTTGTCCTACACCATATAAAAGTTGAAAGTTGTCTATTTCATGCCATTTCCCAATGCAGATTTTCTGATGGTGACAAGAGTGGACCATGCTTGTACTATGGTGTCTGCTTGTCATCTCCTTTGTAAACCCATGTTGCAGGGTAACAACCTTGGAGAGCTATTGGGAGACAGGGGCTTTTTATTATACAGTATATAATGTTTAGTTAATCTGCACAATCTCTGAGGAGGCCAATTTATTTTTAATGAAAGTTGCACTTAGAAAAATATAACACTGATGTTACCGGTTCAGTGTCCCCTAGAAGTTTCTAGAGTTCCATCAGTCCTCCATATGGGATCTTGAATGGAAGGGGAGTCTACTGGAGGAAGCTGAATGGAGTATTGGGCAGCCATATCCATCTCTCAGACATCTGCAACACAATTCCCCACCTGGTGGTGGCAGTAATGGGGGGGGGGGGTTCTTGATGAAAGTTAAATATCTTTGCTAAGCAGTCCTCTTGCTAGGTTCAGAAGAGTCCTAATGCTCTTCTGAATGATGATTTAGAAAGGGTTAAAGAACACCTCGGAAAATACTGTATATGAAAACCACTCTTTGGTTCATTTTACTAATTTGCCCTACACTATACAAAAGTTGAAAGTTGTCTAATTCATGAATTTTCCAAGGTGGGTTTTCTGATGATGACAACAGTGGACCATTCTTGTGTTTTGGTCTCTGCTTGTCATCTCCATTGTAAACCCATGTGACAGGGTGGCAACCACAAATAAGCCACCTTTTTGAGGATTTACTCCTTTTAACACAACCCCCTAAATCCCCACCATGCCTAGGGCAGCTTCCCCTCCTGCCCATCTTTTGTCCCGGCTCTGCTGACAATCCATTCTGTCTTGCACCAGTCTGTTCACACGCTGATCTAACTGATGTAGGTTTAGGGAGCTTTCAAGTGGTGCTACAGCATTTTCATTGTTTCATTGTTTAGGGGGACAACCACATTATGTCATGCGCTAAATCAGCACAGGCAATGTGGTGCACCCACCTGACAACTCATGGGGCCCCCGGGCAATAGAGGATCATGGGGCCCCTGTGTCCTTGCCCAAACTCAAAAAAGCCTATGAAAAAGGTACCAGGGGCATCTCATGGGGCCCCCTACTGACCTCGGGCAGTGTCTGAGTTTCCAAATGGTCAGTCCGCCCCTGGGTGCACCATATGGTCTTCTATCCTATACAGTGCCTTGGGTTGTCAATTACAATGCATGGCACCATAACACAAAGAAAGGTGTGTAGCAGCATGTGATACGTGTGTGACAAGCTTGTATAGAATGAGTGTATTGATTATAATTGAACGCTTGGTTTCTCTGTTATCGATATAACAGGTTATTACAGTTCAGACTTGTTTGTGCAGAAGTGGATGAAACTGGTGTTATCTGGAATTATGACTCATTGTCATGAGATAGGGCACACCGTGAGAACAGGCAACTGAGCATGAATACACGCTGTGCCGGAACTTATACACTGCGCATATACACGCGTGAAATAATTTTATCTTATAAAAAGGGGGGATTTGTGGAGAGAAAACCGGGACTTCATCTTGGTGCAACAGACATGTCTTGCAGTGTTTTCCCAGTTTCCTCCTCGCTGATTGCTGGAAGTCCCCCAATCAAGGCGACGAGTGATGCTACAATATCCGGAGATGTATTGATGCTTACTCTTTATGATTTATTCTATATATGATTAGCTATAACCTGTAATAGAAAATATTAACCAATTCAATACCGGGCAATTTTACACCTTCCTGCCCAGGCCATTTTTCAGGTTTCAGCGCTCTCACACTTTGAATGACAATTGCGCGGTCATACAACATTGTACCTAAACTAACATTCTATCATTTTCTTCACACAACTAGAGCTTTCTTTTGGTGGTATTTAATCACCACTGGGGTTTTATTTTTTGCTAAATTAACAAAAAAAGACCAAACATTTTGAAAAAAACACACATTTTTCTTTGTTTATATTATAAAAGTTTGCAAATAAATAATTGTTCTTCATAAATTTAGGCCGAGATGTATTCTGCTACATGTCTTTGGTGAAAATAACCCAAATTAGGATGTATTTTTTATTTTGTAGGAAAGTTATAGAGTTCACAAATTATGGTATAGATCTGAAAATTGATCAATCCTGAAGTACTGACAGCCAATCTAATTTCTTGAGGTCCAAGAATGTCAGAACAGTACAGATATCTACCAAATGTCAGAACAGTACAGATATCCCCCAAATGTCAGAACAGTACAGATATCCCCCAAATGTCAGGACAGTACAGATATCCCCCAAATGTCAGGACAGTACAGATATCCCCCAAATGTCAGGACAGTACAGATATCCCCCAAATGTCAGAACAGTACAGATATCCCCCAAATGTCAGGACAGTACAGATATCCCCCAAATGTCAGAATAGTACAGATATTCCCCAAATGTCAGGACGGTGCAGATATCCCCCAAATGTAAGAACAGTACAGATATCCCCCAAATGACCCCTTTTTGCAAAGTAGACAGTCCGACGTACTTCATAAGAGGCATGGCGAGTTTTTTGAAGTTGTATTTTTTTTGTCATAATTTTTCGGAAAATTAAAGAATTAAAAAAATTAGTTTCACAATTTTTTTTTACATATTGTCACCAGTGCAGTACAGCGTCGTCATATAACTGGCATGGCGGTGATCAGGGACACTGACTGGTGAAAGTATGAAAAAAAAAATATATGTTTATTTGCATTTTATTATTTTATATTATTTTTTTATTTTTTATTAATTTTTTTTAAGATTTTTTCTTCATATTTCACTATGACCAAAGTAGTACAATGTTACCATAGTAACATTGTACTACTTTGGGGAAGTGATCAGTATTTTTTTTTTTACACAATTTGCTTATAGCAAAGAATTACTTTGCTATAAGCAAGCATTTACCTGAATGACATTGATTCATTCAGGGGTTTTTTTTTTTTTTTGTGCTTAGCTGTGATTTGGCCACAGCTAATCACATGACATGTGCATGTGATTAGCTGTGACCATTCACAGCTAGACACTAGTATTCAATGGATGGCATGAATGAAGCCATCCATTGTATACAACTGTCATGTGATCTGCTGTGATTGGTCACAGTAGGTCACATGGTACCGGCAACGGGGGCCGATACTCAGATCTGTCATCGACTGTGTCCGAGGTATACGGTCGGTGACAGATCACGCTCTGCAGGAGGGCGATCTGCGCATGTGCGGGAGGACACCATGTGGTGTCCACCCGGAACGCTGATGACATTTGCCGGCCGCCATTCGGCCATATGGCGGGCGGCAAATGGTTAAATATCAATAAATATACTTTTTTATTTTACCTCAAAAGACTTGGTCTTTGCCTATCTAGTATGATAGTGAGTGAGCTGTAGACTTAATTTTGAGCAGGTAAAACACAGCAACACATGTTAACATGAACATTTTAGAGCACATTGCCACAATGCACCAATGAGAATGGGCTCTGAAAGTAGTTTTTTCGTGGCATCAGAGTTGCAACATTATCAAGGTTACATCTTTCTCAAATAAAAAAGATCAAGGAGTTCCGTTAAGTTTCTCGTCTTTTGCGTATATTTTCTCTGCCGTCTGTCTTCACATTTTAAAAGGCATCTGAAGTATCAAACCTGCCCAGATTGCTCCCACCATGCCATTACCTTGCGTTTGTTTTGTGTCCCGACATCTCCTGGGGAAGTATGTTAGCATTTTCCTTGGCGGCTTTTATCGCCCCTGTTCCTTGTGATCTGGAAAGTCATTTATCGCTGATTGCAGACCTCCTGAACCCGACGCAGCACGGCGCACTGTTTTCACCTTCCAGAAATCTATTTACATACTCATCTCAAACAGTTTTTACAAGATCTGTTGACAAACATCTCTCCTTTTTTTTTTCTTCACTCGTCAACTAACACAGTCTCTTCTATTTTATAAATTTCAGATAACCGCCTACCTGCTCTGGAAAGGTCACGTTCGAGGCACCACGGCAGACCGCTTGCTACATGAGTCGAAGAACACCAACAAAGAATTTGGCGCTGCGCCCTTTACGGACGTATAAAGGAACATCAGCGATTGGCCAAAGTACTACAACTCGCACTTGGGGAACAAAAAACTGGCAAAAACAGAGGAAGAGGCGACTTTTAATTTCTTTAAAAACTCTCCAAGGGACGCTGCGTCTGGCGCTTCTGTCAAATGAAATGAGTTAAAGGAAAAAAAGAAAAAAAAAACTCTTGTAAACAGTGTTAGAGGTTGTGGTTATATAAGGTGAAGGGCAGAACTTTGTCCCTCAGGAACTACAAGTCCCAGCCTGCCTGCTGCTGTGGTTTGGGGTTCCTCAGGGGCTGAGTGCTGCCGGTTCCAGTGCCTGGTTTAAAGGGGAACTCCAGTAAGGATATGGCTGGTACACGTTGCACTGTATTAGCTTCTTGTAGCTTTGCTTGGTCATTTTTTTTGGAAGTAGTAGAAGTCCCTGCACTGAGAGCTCCGAGTCAGTTTACAGCAGTTAGAAATTAATTTAAAGGAAAGGCAAATGGCTTTGATCCTGTGTAATAGCAAATCATAACGGCTGCTCAGACTTCATATTTTAGGTAGCGTCTCTAAACTGAAGTCCGATTGGTGGTTATAGGGTTATTTACTTAACACATCAAAACGTATTGCACTTAGTGAGTACAGGGGCAGGGGCGGACTGAGAACTCATGGGGCCCCTGGGCAATAGGGGATCATGGGGCCCCTGTGTCCTTGCCCAAACTCAAAAAAGCCTATGAAAAAGGTACCAGGGGCATCTCATGGGGCCCCCTACTGACCCCGGGCCTCAGGCAGTGCCCGAGTTTCCAAATGGTCAGTCCGCCCCAGTACAGGGGATGTCTTAGTGAGTACATGGGGTGGACAAAATAAAGCAAACACCATATGATAGAGGACTTATACTGGTAAGTAACTGATGGCCTTAATCAATAATGAGTGCCCATTATCAAAGAGGTACTGTCACCTTGCCCATGCCCACTTGACCTTTCTTTACTCGCCTATGCGCCTTCCTTGCAACTAGTGCTAACATCAGCTTGTTGAGGTTGTGACGTTACTCCCTTGGTCATGTAACACTGCTGGGGTCTAGACATTGGTTACTAGTCTCCAACATTATCACAGGACAGGGCAAATGCACTCCCAAACCCATACGTACCGGGTAGTGTTGCTGGCTGTGATGGAGGAAGGAGTGGAAAGCAAGGCAAGTATAACCCTAGGTTCACACGCAAGCGTTTTCTGCAGCATTTTGCGTTTTTCCGAAATGCAGTACAGTCCATTTCACATGATTACCTATGGGACATGTTCACATCTCCGCGTTTTCACCTGGTGCGCTTTTTTGGAAAGGGTCAGGATTTTTTTTAATGCATTAAGTTCCGTTTTTGGTTCTATAGACTTCAATGGAAATGCTGCAGAAATGCATGTATTACGTTTTTGCCTCATTTTTGATGCATGTTTCATGCATTTTACATTTTAAATCTGCCTAGCAACAAGAGAAAAAAAAAAGAAAAAAAGCAAAAAGCGGCAAAAATGCAAGTGCAAAAGTGCAAAACGCAACGCAATGCAGAAACAGCTCAAACACAACCTGCATATGTGTGAACCTAGCCTAAGTGAGTTGGGGAAAGATGGCCAAGGTGACATTGTCCTTTTTAAGTGCAGCAACCCACAGTAGCCAAGTGGAATCCATCATTGGCTAACCTCATTTCTGGTTGATTACCTTTTAAATTAACTTAACTTTTTTATTGAATAAGGTCATAAAAACTAACTTTATTGGACAAGTTTTGAGAGAAACATGAGACAATTAACAGAGTTCCAAAGAAGACAAATGGTGCTCAAAATACAGATACAACATTTATCAGGAGGAACCATCTCAAAGATAGCTTATGCCAAACCACAGAGGAATATTAGTTGCAAGTCAAAACCCTTTAGAAGGGATAGAAAGCCTCCAGAATTGCTGCAAAACTTGCTACTCTGTGACCTGGTCTAAAAAAAAAAAAACACATATATGCTTCAAACAGAAGGACCACAGTCCTTATTCGGTGCTTTACTTCTAAACAGACTTAGGTGTTTCCATTATTTTGTCCAACCTTAAGCTTCTCAGTGTCAGAGACTTTGGAGCTACTGCCAGCATGCATCCGAAAACTGTATGCAAACTTCTTACAAAACCTCATTATCATTCTATGGAGTTCTCCTTTCCATACTGAAATTACCTATGTGCACGAATGTAGCTGAGAATTTATAGATAAAGATATATTCATGTAAAAAACAAGATATTATGGTAAATTTGAGGCACTGTTACTTGTAAATGGCGGCAGAAACTTGCATATTTCATGTTCTCGTCTACGCAGATATTGCACACGTCAGAGGGCCTCTCGCCTCAGTCACACTAGTGTTTTTATTGTGCAGATAAGTGCTACTTAAAATTTTTACTGTTTTTATTTAATGTCCCATTGTAGTTGTAGAAATGGGCTTTTAACCTAACATGCTAACTATGAAACTGCAATGACACCCTTGCTGATTATTAGGTGTAAGTGTTTGATCAGATCTGTCTGTGATACCAAATAGCACCCAGATGTTGCCCATTCTCCTTTTCAGCAATAACAAAAAGAAGGTCTGCATTACTACACTGAAAATAAATGGACCGTTTGAGTGTCATGACCAGCAAGAACACCCTTCTTTAACATGGAGCCTAATGAACAGCCTTTAGGTACAGGTCCATTGGTTTGTGTGGAGGTGCTGCATTGTGCGGTGGCAGGGAACACACAGTTGCAGGAAACAGAATTTGTATTAAAGTCAAATTTCAAACTTCACAAACAGCCCGGCAGGAAGGCCCCCAACTGGGATCATTCTCAGATGAAACAGTGATGTATAGAGGAGCAAGTATTGGGTGTGCCTACAACGTTTGTCTTGAGAGGTGGACTAGGCATTGGCCAGTCTGTACCCAAATGGGAGTATTCCAGGAAGAGCGGCATGT
Organism: Staurois parvus; assembly: GCF_062004578.1. Classification (NCBI taxonomy): domain Eukaryota; kingdom Metazoa; phylum Chordata; class Amphibia; order Anura; family Ranidae; genus Staurois; species Staurois parvus. Next base: position 936,358 of record NW_028318840.1, read on the forward strand.
CCCTATCCTTTCCGTACTCATCTGTAACCTTTCCCTACCACTATCCACTGTCCCTGACAGGTAACCTGTTCCTACCCTATCCACACGCAGAATGTGCAGCAAACTCAGGAGCCAGGGTCTTAAATTGAGTCTTCTTGATCCAAGATGGCCACCAGAGTCACATGTAGTAGCAGCATCCAACTGGACAGCTTCCCAGTGACCCAGGAAACCATAGAAGAGCCATGTTCCTCTTGACTTCCTCCCCTCCTGCAGTGCTGCTGTGGTTGAGGTCCACATGCAGTGGAGAAAGTAGACTGCATCTACCTACAGGCTACTATGGAAAGAAAAGAGCTTCATCTCCACCAGACATGGATTTGTTGGACCGGTTTTCAGATGTATGGATGTAAGGTGCTGGATCTTCTTGTTGTTAAAGTCCCATATCATCATAGACAAAATCAGTTTATAGATCTATCCAGCTTTCGTTTTGCTGTTCTCATCAAACAGAGCCCTTCAGGGAAGGCACCCTGGGTAGGATCCAGATATTGAGGAAGCAAAAAGAACACCACATTCAATGATTGTAGAGTCCATTAGGATTTTTTTTAATTATTTCATATTAGGATAAAATAAAATGTTAACTTTTGCTAATGTTAAAAACCATATTTTGACTGTACAATCATTGGTGTGGTGCTCCTTTTGCCTTTCTTGGTGAAAAGGGCCTAACTAAATCCAGTAAGGTCTATCAACTGAATTTGTCTTTGACAATATGAAACTTCAATAACAAAAATATTCAGATCCTCACATCTATACATTCATAAACAGGTCTGGCATGTCTGGCCAATTCATAACTGAGATAATGTTCTTCTTGTTCAAAGCAACCAATGGACCTGCTTTAGTGGCAGTTCATTGGGCTTCATGATGAAGAAAGAAGTTCTTGCTCATAGTGCCCAAATGATCCTTATGTAATATAGGAAAAAAGACTGCTTGCTACAGGTAACAATTACCATTGAATTAACTAAACATTCAACTGGAGTTGATTGAACTGACCAACTAAAAAAAAAATAGTTAATAACTTGTATACTTTGAAACACCATTGATCAAAGTGGTAGGAAATGTTGAGAAATAGTCATCAAAGTGCAACTGAACAGAACTCCAGACATGGGTTGAGTTTTCATAAATATAATCAGTGTATGGAATGACCAAATGGCAGATTCTTTTTGCAGAGACCATTGAGAGTCACCCTTTTACTGTTCCTGAAAAGGAGAATGAGAATGGCTATACAGACCATTCTTCTATCGGACACTTTTGATAAATGAGGTTGAATATGATTGCCATAGAGTATAATGTGTGTGCCTGCTTTAAATGTAAAAGGTACTTGTGATGTGCTGCCTATGTAGCATTTGCTTACCTCGGTCAAATAATCTGTTTACTCCTTTATTAATTCTTAAAAAATGAATTGTATGGGTCTGTAAAAATATCATGTGTAACATAAAAAGGAACCATCAAACTAGACAAGGCATCTAAGAAAACTTAGGAAAAATGCCGAAGCAGTGACCACCAAAACTACACTCATATCCAGTCTTGAAAACTTCATGTAACTCACAAAAAAATACAGCAAATCTATACTGTTCAGTTAAAATGAGTGCTCACATGTATAACTCCCATCCACTGAGGCTTTCTGAGACAACATGGTCAACAGAGATGTACAAAGGCTTCACAGTACACATTGTCCATGTTTAGCCTCCAACCTCCCTGCTTTGGAGCACAGCCTGTAATGCCTTCTGACATATTAGTCACTCTGTGATGGGCACTGCAGATGTCAATACTTATTGACATTTGCTCCATGCACGTCTCGGATTCTACAGTTTCAGAGAGGAGCATCAGCAAGTACCAATGAGACTGTTGCACTGGGACAGTGCTGGAAGTGGTCAGAAAGCCATGACCAATGAATGAGATGCCCAACCTACAGGCTATAGTTGTATGCAAAATATAGTCTTGAAAAAAAATACCCTTGAATTTCAGGGTTCTCTTACATGTAAATGAAGATCTAAAATCTTGCCATTCATTCCCCGACAAAGTCTTTATCTGTGGTCACTGCATGTCTTTGGATCTTCATGATGACCGGAGATTTCCACAGAACAGACTGGATCTCAGTGCAGATCTACAGACTGGTGGACCAGGAATTGAAATTTGTCCATTTTTGGAATGTTGCTCTGATGACCTGCTCAGAGCTTTGGGTCAGAGATCTTTACGCCCCCAAAAGGACCATGTCTAGGTTAATAACAGATATTTTACTATGTCACCTATAAAATGTTAATCCATATTTTGACATATTTGAAAAGGTGGAAAAATAATTAACTTTTTCAAAAGCATTTATTGTCTTCTCGGTCCACATCGCCCCGAGAAAATCAAATTCTAAGAACAATTTAAATTCCCTTTTTAAAAACAACCAATTAGAAATCAGAATCAGACCTCAACTAAAATGGTGTTTGAAATATTTTTTACCATTAGTGACACCTTTTGTAAATAAGTCCTTTCAGCAGCTCAGCTTAAAACTGACTCGGGTCAATGTCACCAGCCTATGATAGTCAATGGCTCCCCCAGGAAAAACAGCTATAGGCCGACTTCAGTTATGAATTTTGTGACAAGACAGACTTTATTTAAAAAAGATGTATTGCTCTAGTGGGAGACATGGGGCCCCCAATGCAACTGCTGGCTGAAAAAAAAAAACACTTATTGACCTGTTGACTGCTAGATAAAAGTGAGCCAGGTCTGTGTGACATCGGGAGAGGCCCCCAGCACTCTTTTGGCCCACATCTAGTGTAAATGGGCCCTGAGACTCACAGAGTCCTTGTTCAGCTGCACAAATGGTATCTCCACAAGACAGAACTGGAGCTTCTTTAATTATGTAAAATATCAGAAATGATACAACATTGATTCACTTCACTATGGATTAATCATAAATCTAATGCACGTTGACCATGTTGTACCTTTTCTGATAATTTGCAAAATAATGGAAGCTGTAAACCCTGGATTGTCTCTGTGTGAGCTACATGTTTCTGGAGTTGCATGTCTCAGGAGTACATAAGAAAAAAAGTGGTGGCCATTGGTGTCGCCAAGCCTAGAAAACAAAGATCATATTAAAGGTAGAAAGGTTACTAAGTAGAATAAATTGTCATGAGGCATCCCAGGGGGCTCCAAACTTTCTCAAACAAGAGCCAGTTTACTGTTCTTCAGACTTTAGGAAGGTTTGACTGTGGTCATTGGGAGTAGAAAATGTTTCGGAGTCAGGAGGAGTAAACAATGTGTCAGGCATAGTGGTCAGTGAAAGTAAAACAACAATTACTTAGCACCTGTTGCCAATAAAAAAGGAATAGTGATTCATCATTGGTATTAGTAAGAGGAATAGTGCCCCATTGGTACCGTCAGTAGAAGGAAATATGCCCCACTGTTGGTACCAGTGGAAGGAATGGTTCCTCATCATTTACGTCAGTGGGAAGAATAGTGCCCCATCATTGGTGTCAATTATAGAATGAGGGCCACAATGTTGGTGGCAATTGGAGCAATAGTGCCCCACTGTTGGTGTTATTCGGAGGAATAATGCCCCACCACTGATGTCAGCAGGGGGAAAAAAATGCCCCACTGTTGGTGCCAGTGGAAAGGATGGCTCCTCATCATTGCTCTCAATGAAAGGAATGGTCACTAACTATTGGTGTCACTGGGAGATGTAGGATCAGTGGGAAGAATGGTGCCCCAAGGCTCAGATAAAGACAAGAGGAGGGCCACAGTTTGGAGACCACTGGGACATCCTATAGAAGAACCTCAAGCTACAGTTACCAAGGAAATGTTTGCAGATAAGCAGCTTTGTTTTTTATGGGAACATTCTGTAGACTGTTAATTGTGCACAACTGTAGGAAGACAACCAGAAAAGGTTCCTGCTGTCCAAAAATTCATACTTCAACATCCCGTAGAAGCCAAAACAACAGAAGTAATAAATACCAACTAAAAAGTTGATTATTTGACTGCCTGGCCTAAAATTACCAAATTTATCAAAAAAGGTGGCCTTAGCCTTTGATCAGCTCACAATGTAGTTTTAATGTTCACTACATCACTGCAGAATATAGTCTCTCCAGCACTGCGCACGACCAAAGCTAACCAATTAATATCACAGACGAAGGAAACATTTTTACTTGTGTTTGATTAAAAAAATTGTATTTTTAAATTCTGCACTTACAATATTGTACTTTTTACAAGATTATTTTTTAGAAATGTATTGCTTATCTTATTGCTATGTTTATGTAAGATTTGAGAAGATAATTGAATTTATATTGGTATTATAAAACACATTTTATTTGATTCTCCCTTCTTAAGGATAACATTACCTGTTTTTTCCTCTTATGCTGCAATTAGCTCTCGTATACTTGCATGCTTTATGTCTAGGGATGAACTTGCGCTAACATTTACGGGTAACTGGTTTGTATAGTAAATATAGATTGCAAAAGGCATCTAGGATTTTCTGAAATGTATATGTAAATGTCTCCATTTGTTGATCTAAATGTACCAGAGTTGTCCATTTTCAGAGAGAAAGTGGAAGAGTTTATCAGAGACCAGTGCCATCAATCCACTGTTTTAGATGATCTGGCTAGCACCATCTGAAGGGTTGGCTTTCCTAAGCTTAGCCATACAGGGCTCCTTGCCAAAATTCAAGCTGCGGGTAGCCCTATCAACACTACCTGACTCCACCAATTTCAAGTGAAAAATTAAAGGAGCCAGGTGGAACATTTTTGGCTGAACAGTGACTGTATCCAATCAGATGCAGTCACTATTTGGGTATTCCATACCTTGAATATAATAGCGGACATCGAACATTCCTCCATCCATGTGGTTTAGCGTTAGCTTAATTGAAACATTGAAACATTCTGAATTCCAGAGCACCACTCCAGACCTCTATGGTCTAATAGGGTGCCTGCCCAATAAGAGCCCATCTTCATTCATCATTGAGGAAAATGGATGAATAAGAGATACAATCCAATCTCTGCTTTTCCAGATTATTTTATTAGAACATCCACAAAGTAGCTAAGACTATGATGCATCCACTTAACAATCACCACTTCCTTTACACGTGGTGAAATGCATGAAGGAAGTGGTCGTTCTTGGGTAAAGACATCATGATCGTAGCCTTAGACATGTTCCAGCTGGACTTCAGAACTACATTGTCCTTCAGTGCGGCCAACACCTCGCATGGACAGCCTAACCTTGGAAAGTCATTGCATTTCTAGGGATAGCCATACACACATACAGTAGGTTTCTCCATCTACACCTAACAGCACGGATGGATGAATCTCTGCTGCCGGCTATTGTATACAAGCAGCCACCACATGAGGCTACCTGAATACCCAAACAGTGACTGCATCCGATGGGATACCGTCTCTGTTCAGCTGACAATTTTCAACCTGGCTACTTCGATTTTTAAATTCAACTATAGGAATGCGCTCAAGACACAAAAACTCCAAAAAAACTGTGCATACATCAATATAAAATCAAACAAAACATTTAAAAAATGAATAAATAAATCAAGTGTTCAAATTAATATGTAAAAGTCCAAAGTCCCAAAATTTTAATTTGAAACCACCAAGTGCAATCCACCACCAAATAAAATTGGGTGACTCACCAGAGCTATATGCTGATCAATTCACAGACCAGCAACAACGCTATTGCTCTGGGAGTCTTCAAAAATCCAAATATAAGGTGCAATGTTCTGCAGTATTGACTTTTTTTTAGGATGGAAGTAACCGCCACTTTATATTACAGATTGGTTCCAGATAATCCTGAAATAGCTCTCCACACCTCTCTCTCCTAGATCGCTATACGATTCTCCATAGACATTTGGGAAAAGGCAGAAAAGAAGGAATAATAGTGCAGCGAGTTTTTAAAACCAAAACATAGTTTAATTTGAAAACGCACTTACAAACAAGGTGTCTAAGCCGACACCAGCATCACACGCATAGGTATGGTATCACTTGTACCGCTCATCGCGGATCATCTCCAACAGACACAGGAGAAGTGTCACAACGTCTGCATTCAGCTATCCACGCCCTACGCGTTTCGTCACCATGACGTCCTCACGGGGCCGTCTTCATTTTTGAAATGTTTTGTTTGATTTTATATTGATGTATGCACAGTTTTTTGGAGTTTTTGTGTCTTGAGCGCATTCCTATAGTTGACTTTATTTTGACCAAGATGATATAACATTTTTGGGTTGGAGTTGCTGCTGTATTAATTAAGGGTGTGGCGCTTTTCTAAACAACATCTTACTTTGATTTTTAGTTCACGTTTGCAAGCCAGGTGGTGCTGACAGGGCCACCCACGACCTGAATTGTGGCCTTATCAGAATGAATTGACTGAAATTTGAGCCATGTATGGCCAGTCTAAGGCTGGACAATGTTTGAATGAAAAAAAAAACCAAGAAGCTCCAATCAGTGGTAGCCACAGAACACTGTTAACCAGTTGACCAACAGTGATTCTAATCCAGCTGATACGCCATGGTGGGAGAGGTACGCAAACTTGCCCACTTTCTGCCTGAAACCAGGACGAGTATATTTAAACTGGAGTTACTTTGAAGTAAAAGGGTCATCAATGCTTCTCATAAATAACAAAAGCTTGCTAAGGGGACAACTGCTCCAAATCCATTGAGATCCAGGAATCCCCACCATGACTCCAACATCCCTTATTTACCAATTGTGCGCTCACATTGCATTTTGTATGAAATAAAGCAGTGTTTTCTGTTGCTTTACATCCCCATTCTCATTTCTTGTCTGCCTGAGTCCTAATAGGTTCACGAAAAAAAAAAGGAAATGGTATCCAATTTTAAAGCAGACCTTGTACCTCAAGAGTAGGGCCATAATTTACATTCGACCCCATTTTCCATTAGATACTGTCAGAAAAAAAAACAAAAAAAACACCTGTAAAAGAGAAAATAAAAAAATAGTGTACTTACCTTTCCCAGGCTTCCACTCACAGCACTTAGGCAAGAGTGATGTCATCCTCCATCTGGCAAGATCTGAGGAATCTAGAGTACTCCAAATCTCACTGAGAAGAAGCCCCAGCAATGTGCTGCAGTGTCTTCTTGGAGTACCCAGCATTCCCTGTGTCATTGAAGGAAGATGATGAGGCACACCCTGCACCATGGAAAGGTGAATATATTATCTTTTTTTTACCCTACAGGTCCTGTTTATGCCTTTATTTCAAGCATTCCAACAAGGGGAGGGGGCAAAGGTAAATGGTGGACCTTGCATGTAGTGCAAGTTCAGCTTTAAAGATATTGCCTATGAAAACATTTTGCTCTTTTTTGTGTAGTGTAGGGAAGGGATAGAATCTGTCTTTTTCATTCTTTTTATTTATTTATTTATTTTTTGCAATGTCAAATAGTTAGTCTGGCTGAAAAAAGACAAAAGTCCAACCAGTTCAACCATAGAAAAAAAAGTTATAATCCTACACCCACAGTTGATCCAGAGGAAGGCAAAAAAAACCCCCAGCAAAGCCTGATCCAATTTGCTCATGCTGGGAAACAAATTCCTTCCTGATCCCCCGAGAGGCAATCAGATATTCCCTGGATCAACTTTACTTATAAATGTTATATCCAGTTACAGTAAATTCTTTGTATCTAAGAAACAATCCAGGACTTTTTTGAAGCAATCCACTGAGCTGGCCAGAACCAACTCTTGAGAGAGTCTATTCCACATTTTCACAGCTCTTATTGTGAAGAAACCTTTCCGTGTTTGGAGATTAAATTTATTTTCCTCCAGACGTAAAGAGTGCCCCCTTGTCCTCTGTGATGACCTCAGGGTGAATATCTCTACACCGAGTTCTCTATATGAACCACTGATGTATTATACATGGAGATCATATCCCCCCTTATGTATTATACATGGTGATCATATCCCCCCTTATGTATTATACATGGAGATCATATCCCCCTTATGTATTATACATGGAGATCATATCCCCCCTTATGTATTATACATGGTGATCATATCCCCCCTTATGTATTATACATGGAGATCATATCCCCCCTTATGTATTATACATGGAGATCATATCCCCCCTTATGTATTATACATGGAGATCATATCCCCCTTATGTGTTATACATGGAGATCATATCCCCCTTATGTATTATACATGGTGATCATATCCCCCCTTATGTATTATACATGGAGATCATATCCCCCCTTATGTATTATACATGGAGATCATATCCCCCCTTATCAGTTTGTTTGCCTTTTACTGTACTTTCTCCAGTTCCCCAATGTTCTTTTTGTGAATTGGTGCCCACAACTGAACTGCATATTCCAGATGAGGTCTTACTAATGATGTGTTTCGGGGGAAATTATATCTCTCTCTCTGGAGTCTATACCTCTTTTAATACAAGAGAGGATTTTGCTCGCTTTAGAAACCACAGCTTGGCATTACATGTCATTATTAAGCTGGTGATCTACCAGAACTCCCAGATCCTTCTCCACCATTGATTCCCCCAGTTGTACCCCCTAGTATGTATGATGCATGCATATTCTTATCCCCCAAGTGCAGAACCTTACATTTATAAACATTAAACCTCATTTGCCACATAGTTGCCCAATTACACAGAGCATTGAGGTTGATTTGTAAGTTGGAGACATCCTGTAATGACGTTACTCTACGGCACAGCTTGGTGTCATCTGCAAAGACTGAAATGAGATTTATAATCCCAGACCCTATATTGTTTATAAATATATTAAAAAGTAAGAGTCCCAACACTGAACCTTGGGGTACACCACTAATAACCCTGAACCTTGTGGTACACCACTAATAACACTGAACCTTGGGGTACACCACTGACACCCCTAGACCATTCAGAGTATGAATCATTAACCACTACTCTTTGAATACGATCTTTTAGCCAGTTTTCTATCCATTTACATTTGGATTTTTCCAAGCCTGTAGACTTTACCTTACACATTAGCCGTGTGTGGGGAACTGTGTTAAACGCTTTTGCAAAATCCAAGTATACCTCATCCACCGCCACCCCTCTGTCCAAGTATACCATGTCCACCGTCACCCCTCTGTCCAAGTATACCACGTCCACCACCACCCCTCTGTCCAAGTATACCACGTCCACCGCTACCCCTCTGTCCAAGTATACCACGTCCACCGCTACCCCTCTGTCCAAGTATACCACGTCCACCACCACCCCTCTGTCCAAGTATACCACGTCCACCGCTACCCCTCTGTCCAAGTATACCACGTCCACCGCCACCCCTCTGTCCAAGGTTTTGCTCACCCCCTCATAAAAAGAAATCAGATTTGTTTGACAACTTCTGTCTTCTTTGAATCCATGCTGTCTGTTGCTTAAAATATTTTTTTCCCAGCAAGAACTCATCTATGTCTTCTTTAATTAAACTCTCCAGTATCTTCCCAACTATAGAAGTTAAACTAACAGGTCTATAATCAAATGGTAAAGATTTTGACCCCTTTTTAATTATTGGCACCACATTGGCCTTACACCAGTCCAGTGGTACTATGGCAGTCATTAAAGAGTCCCTAAAAATGAGAAACAATGGCTTTGAAATGACAGAGCTCAATTCTTTAAGGACCCGTGGGTGTATGCCATCCGGTCCAGGTGCTTTATTCGCCTTTATTCTGTCTAAGTATTTTTGGATCATATCAGTTGTGAGCCAATGTGGATCATCTGGAGCTGTGTCAATACCATGCCCATTGTGGACAAGAGCTCCCCCATACTCCTTTGTATATACAGAGCTGAAGAAGGTATTAAATAAATTTGCCTTCTCTTTGTCCCCAGTCACCCACTCTAGATTATTTTTTAAAGGGCCTACAAGCGTCTGGATGAAGGTCCTAAAGATATTTCCCCTGTCCCAAAAACACAACAGTATATGAGAGAAATCTCTCCAAAGTGAGGGTGATTCTCTCTTGCACCAGAAATGCAAATTCTTCAGACATGAAATGTTGGATCTCCCAAGACTTTCTGTCTCGGAACAACAATCACACGTACAAACAGGGGTAAATCTCCTCAGAGGGAACACTGACAACAATGAGAACCTGACAGAAGTTCATTTCCTACTTTAGCCAAAACTAAAAAGAAACATTTTAGCTAGAGAAGCAGTTTATCGTGTTTGTTTGTTTTAAGATGTTGAAAGAACCCAGATTTGGCCACCTGTTGCTTTTTCTACTACTGCTGAGGGCTCACACACACAAGCAATTATTGACAAGTGACATTGGTGATATGGTGACATGAAAGTCACTGGGGCAGATGATTAATGGCCAACCATGGATGGATAAGGAAACAGATGTATGCCTGTGGGCAGTATGTGACCACTGCAGATGTTCTCCAAGACAGAAAGCTTTTTAAATGGCAACACAAGGGACATAACATATCTAAGATGGTATGTACATTGTGCCAGCAGACCCTACTGGTAACATGAACAGCTGAAAATACTGACCCATTTTATTGTACTATGTTTGTGCCTTGATTTATAAAGTTCTTTGTCTTTTGAAGAATCAGCAGTCCTGGGAATATAGTTTGGTAGGGCAGGCACTGTTTGTTCCAACAATTTGAGCACTTTCCTCAATTTTATGTCACCCTCAAAGACAAAAATGTATAAGCCAGCAGACATTTTATTCTCAATGTCTATATAGTCTTTAGGACAGTATCCACACAGGATAAATTAAACTAGAGCTATACTTAGAATCAGGGGTGGACTGACCATTTGGAAACTCGGGCACTGCCCGAGAGCCCGGGGTCAGTAGGGGGCCCCATGAGATGCCCCTGGTACCTTTTCCATAGGCTTTTTTGAGTTTTGGCAAGGACACAGGGGCCCCATGATCCCCTATTGCCCGGGGGCCCCATGAGTTGTCAGTCCGCCCCTGCTTAGAATTATTTTTCACAAATACTGTTCCTGTTTAAATGTCTGAAGGTTCTCATTTATCCAGGTCATGGTATACCTAATAGTAGTTAGTCACAGTCAACTGGACTTGTTCTGTGAGGTTGAAGATGTTTCATAACTTCCCCAAGCCACTTTAATTCTCATGAGTGTCCAGAAGATACCCCAACACTTATTTCCGCACAGGTCACACAGACACCTTAATCCAACCACCATGGAATATGTCAAGACAGCTGTTGACTGTCCAAGAATAGGATTGGAGTCACAAAGTGGTTCCACAACTTCTGATACCTTCAATCCTGGTCTAGGACAATTAACATCTGGACATAGGATTGGATACCTGTGAGGATATACTTGGGTATGTTCCTGACAGTCACTGGAACTGATAAAGTTGCTTGGAGAAACTAAAAAAACATTTCAACACTACAGTCCTTTTAAATGGGACTACTGTTAGCTTCCAATTTACATGTCAACATGTCAACACTTGCATTTTTAAGAATGGTGGCATGTTACATTAAGGAGGCCCATTCATTTTGAATAACCTCTCAACCAGCCTCAGCCCACAAGAGCGCATCTGCACCATAAACAACACACTACAACACATCAATTATTCCATGGCGTTGGGCTACGGCACGTGTGCCTTTTTTTCAGAATGAACGGCACTCCACAGCCCGACACATATGTTTGTCCAGAAAGTAATGAGAATGATCATTTAAGAATTATTTTATTGAAAAATCTTACAATTGAACATTGTCTCCTTTAACATATGCACCTTGTGAGTGTACACAACGCTCCCAGTGATTTTTCCATCCTTCATTGAAACTCCGGAAGTCTTCAAGTGGCATGGCGTTCAGAGCCTGTGTAGTGCCTCTTTGCACGTTATCCATATTACCAAAATGGTGTCCTTTCAAACCTTTCTTCATCTTTGGGAATATGAAAAAGTTAAGGAGTCAAGCCGGGCCATAGGATGGATGGAGAAGCATCATGATATTTCAGCCAAAAACTCTCTGACAGCCAAACTACTGTGATTCTGTGCATTGTCCTGATGTAGGATGCAAGTTGAGACAATCTCAGGACAAAAAACTCTTTGTCCCAAGCGACCAGGTAAAATATATGATTCACAGTTTGACAAGTAGGTACAAATTCCTTATGGACAAGTCCATGTGAATAAAAAAAATAAAAACAATAGCCATTGATTTGACTTTTGATTTGCTCATTCAAGCTTTCTTGGAGCGAGGTGACATGGGTGTGTGCCATTCTGATCTTTATTTCTTCATCTCCGGACTGTACTCAGACACCCAGGATTCATCTCCCGTGATCACTCGAGTCAATAAATCAGGATCTCTTTCTAAAGAACAACAGGTCTTGGCAAACAAGTTGAGGGTGTTGCTTCTGATCAGTTGATGAGTTTTGCACACACTTATTACATGTTCAAGTCCTGAGGCACGATTTCATGAACAATTGACTTGGTAATTTATGTCTCCTCTGCAATCATTCTGATTGTGAGTTGTTGGTCATGGTTGAGAACAGACCTCACAGTATCCATACTTTGTTCCTTTTTTGATGAAGAGGGGCGTCCTGATTGTTGTTCAACTTCAACACCTTCTCGTCCTTCCTTGAAGGCCTTGTGCCATCGGTACACTGGTGCAGAAGATGATATCCACATCCATAGGCTTTCCTCACCATTTCCAAAGTTTCTGATGCACTTTTACCCAATTTCACACATTTTATCCCATACTTCTGTTACAAACTTGCATGCATTTTTCTTAATATGAGGCACTTGAAGAGGGTGTCACAAAAAAGAATATCTCGATTCTGACAGGGCTGGAATGCAGCTGATCAGTGTTCTAACGTATACCTTGCACCCCACCCCAAGTGACCTTGGCCAGCTTCTCCCTTCACACAGACTTTCTTGAGCGTAGGAACTTCATTCCCATAATTTCCTGGACACTCCTCTTTATATCTGCATGTTACTGAACCATTTAAATCCCAGTCCAATTCTTAATATAAATAGAGCTCAAGTTTGGAACACTAGTGATCCAATGTTTTTTTTTTTTTTTTTTTTCAAGAAATTTTTATTGAGATATGAAAGGCATAACAAGACATAAACAAATACGGATCACAGTCCGCGCAAGTCTTTAAGCATGTTCTCCCGTAGTGATCCAATGTTAAACCGCAAATGACCTGTATTTTATTTTATTTTTTTTTCCTTTCAAAATCTAACACATTGATTGTGTTGATGGGGGGGGAACTGAGCAATTTGCTTTCTTGCAGGCAATAAAATTTAATCATTTATGGTTTGTCTTAAGCATGAACAAAGACGTTTAGTCTTTTCTGACTGATGGCTTGCTTGTTTCAGGTCAGTAACTCATGAGGTTGATGAAAGGCCCTGAGCCTGCACTTTCCAGAAGTCTATATCAGTCTTTCTCAAACTTTGTCACCCCAAAGGAACCCTTTAATTAAATTTCGGGTCTTCGGGAACCCCTGTTCAAATGAATTTATCAGGGGACAGTGGGAAGAATGCCACCGTTACATTGGTGGTTGTTGACATTGACACTCTTATGGTACTGGTCAGAATTCCATCCCTACAGATGGGGAAAAGGATCATTGGTGTCTTTCTGCTACCTCTGCTATGTGGCGCTGGACCTGGAACCATGCAGGCACCATCAGATGGGAGATCAATAATCCATTGATCAAGGAACCTCTAGCAACCTCTGGAGGAACCCTAGGGTTCCACATAACCCTGGCTGGGAATGGCTGGTCTAGAGCAGGGTCTCCAAACTATGGCCCTACATCTGTTAAAGTACTAGAAGTCCCATCATGCATCTGCCTCTGGGAGTCTTGCCTGTGGCAAAGTCTTGCAAGGCCTCATGGGACTTATAGTACTTATCATATAGTAGCAGAAAGACTCCTTTTCACCGTCTTGCAGTTCCTCAACACCTGGAGGGCCATAGTTTGGAGACCCCTAGAGCCTCCCCATGGCAACAAGAGCAACAATTTCAGGGGGCTATATGTCCATCCAAGACTGCTACAAGGTGACAAGGTAGCTGTGCAATCTCCCTGCAAAATGAAGAGCGTTGTCACCTTGTTACAGGAAGTGAAAAAAAAAAAAAAACACAGATCTACTGGCAGGATAATGAGTCCTAAAACTATGTTATTGGGGATGATTCAGAAAAAAAAAGTATTGTGTTAATGCCATGGACTGCATCACATATTTAATTTTTGATTTCCACTGTAAAGCTGAACTCCGGGATAATCAAATATCCTCTATATGCAAGAGTCATGTATATTCTTCCTTGAATTTCAGAAATCCTTGTGTATTTCTTCCAGATCTGTGCAGCAATCCAGTGTGAGACTGTTCCTTCCTGGGACAAAGACCGCACACTGCTGCTCTCTCTCCTTTTTGCAGGGTGACTGGTCTTGTCTCCGCCCCCTTCCATAGTTATCTACAGGCAGCCTGTAGTAGGTGGAGCCTGCTGTACCCCACCCACAGCTCTGCTCTCTCCTTGTGCAGGGTGACTGGTCTAGTCTCAGCCCCTTCCTGTAGTTTTTTTTTTTACAAGCAACCTGTAGTGGGTGTGGCCTGCTGGGCTCCTCCCACAGCTCACTGCTACTTTTACAAGGTAATAATTGGGTTTACAAAGCCAGTTGGTGCAGGCAAAAACGTGCAAAAACGCAAAGTGCACCGCAAAAAGCACTGCACAAACGGATCAAACGCAAACTGCATAGGTGAGAACCTAGCCTAAGTTCATACAATGATTTTCATTTCAACTTTTTTTAGACTTCTAGAAACAAAGTATATATATTTTTTGTACCCGCAGCCAGCCACGTGGTATTCCACTAAAGTAATTTGTATTTTTTTTTCTTTACAATTTCTCCTTGGTACCTGAACACGCCTGTTACTGATCTATGTATGTACATAGAATTGTATAGTGCTAGAATTGCCGTATCTATTGTACATTCCGATTATTTTGCACCGCTGGACACACAGTGACGACGCTGCAAAACAGTAAATAAAACTCTGAAATCCTGTACATCAATTATTCTCCTCCTTCATAAATACTGGAGCAAACCCAAACCACCAAACGCACCTCCACTGACAGATTTCAAGAATACGTTTTTATGTGTCTGTTGGTGCCTCTCGGATTTTTTTTTCTTTAGCTCCACGTTCTCTGAATGGTGGTTGTAAAATGTTTGCTGTACGAATATCATTTTTACACAAATTGTAACTTCGGTGACTATGCATAATGTGATACTATGCATCCTTATCTCTTCTGCTGTACCATGTGATCATGAAATACATTTAACTTTAAAAAAAAATGTTTGAATGTGTCCAGTGTATTCTTTATTACAATATTTTGTAGAGTTTCAATTTTGTATTTTTTTAAAGACAACAAATAATTATATAGACATACAGTGGGGATCGAAAGTTTGGGCACCCCAGCTAAAAATTTGTATTAATGTGCATAAAGAAGCCAAGGAAAGATGGAAAAATCTCCAAAAGGCATCAAATTACAGATTAGACATTCTTCTAATATGTCAACAAAAGTTAGATTTTATTTCCATCATTTACACTTTTAAAATAACAGAAAACAAAAAAAATGGCGTCTGCAAAAGTTTGGGCACCCTGCAGAGTTAATATCTTGTCTAATCTGTAATTTGATGCCTTTTGGAGATTTTTCCATCTTTCCTTGGCTTCTTTATGCACATTAATACAAATTTTTAGCTGGGGTGCCCAAACTTTCGATCCCCACTGTACACACATACAGTATCTCACAGAAGTGAGTCCACCCCTAACATTTTTGTAAATCTTTGATTCTATCTTTTCATGTGACAACACTGAAGAAATGACACTTTGCTACAATGTACAGCTTGTATAACATGTAAATTTGCTGTCCCCTCCAAATAACTCAACACACAGCCATTAATGTCTAAACCGCTGGCAACAAAAGTGAGTCCACCCCTAAGTGAAAATGTCCAAATTGGGCCCAATTAGCCATTTTCCCTCCCCAATGTCATGTGACTTGTTAGTGTTACAAGGTCTCAGGTGTGAATTGGGAGCTGGTTTGTTAAATATGGTGTTACCGCTCTCACTCTCTCATACTGGTCACTGGAAGTTCAACATGGCACTTCATGGCAAAGAACTCTTTGAGGATCTGAAAAAAAGAATTGTTGCTCTAGATAAAGATGGCCTAGGCTATAAGAAGATTGCCAAGATCCTGAAACTGAGCTGCAGCACGGTGGCCAAGACAATAGAGTGGTTTAACAGGACAGGTTCCACTCAGAACAGGCCCCACCATGGTCCACCAAAGGAGTTGAGTGCACGTGCTCAGTGGTTGTCTTTGGGAAATAGATGTATGAGTGCTGCCAGCATTGCTGCAGAGGTTGAAGGGGTGGGGGGTCAGCCTGTCAGTGCTCAGACCATACACCGCACACTGCATCAAATTGGTCTCCATGGCTGTCGTCCCAGAAGGAAGCCTCTTCTAAAGATGATGCACAAGAAAGCCTTTGACTAGGCCATTCTAACACATGAAGATGCTTTGATCTAAACCATTCCATTGTATCTCTGGCTGGATGTTTCGGATCGTTGTCCTGTTAGAAGGTGAACCTCCGGCTCAGTCTCCAGTCTTTTGCAGACTCTAACAGGTTTTCTTCTAAGATTACCCTGTATTTGGCTCCATCCATCTTCCCATCAACTCTGACCAGCTTCCCTGTCCCTGCTGAAGAAAACCATCCCCAAAACATGATGCTGCCACCACTATGTTTCACAGTGGGAATGGTGTGTTCAGAGTGATGTGCAGTCAGTGTTCGTTTTCCCCCACACATAGCATTTTGCTTTAGGCCAAAAAGTTAAATTTTAGTCTCATCTGAACAGAGCCTCTTCTTCCACATGTTTGCTGTGTCCCTCACATGGCTTCTCACAAACTGCAAATGGGGATTCTTATGGCTGCCATTCAAAAATAGATTTCTTCTTGCCACTCTTCCATAAAGGCCAGATTTGTGGAGTGCACGACTAATAGTTGTCCTGTGGACAGATTCTCCCACCTGAGCTGTGGATCTCTGCAGCTCCTCCAGAGTTCCCATGGGCCTCTTGGCTGCTTCTCTGATGAATGCTCTCCTTGCCCGGCCTGTCAATTTAGGTGGACGGCCATGTCTTGGTAGATTTGCAGTTGTGCCATACTCTTTCCATTTTCGGATGATGGATTGAACAGTGCTCTGTGAGATGTTCAAAGCTTAGGAGATTTTTTATAACCTAACTCTGCTTTAAACTTCTCCACAACTTTATCCCTGACCTGTTTGGTGTGTTCCTTAGACTTCATGATGCTGTTTGTTCACTAATGTTCTCTAACAAACCTCTGAAGTTGCAAAACATTGAAGTTGCCAAAAGGACATAACAAATGAATTTGAATCTTCCAAAATAACTTCTGAAAACATGAATCAGTTCGGAACAAAGAATATACAAAACTAATCTGAATATACAAAACAAGTTCTGAAAAGGTATGATTCTAACATAATGACCACGATGAACGAAATGATTGACTTAAAGAATGAATGCAAAACAAAACACTTTTTTTCGTTGTGCTCATCTCTAATGCCTTGTAGTCCTTAAAGCGGCGTTCCAGTCATTTTTAGGAATTACCCACATTGTAATGTACACCGCTAGTGAATCAAGATATGGATACTGAAATGTAGAAATTTCCCGCAGAAAGTACCTTTTTTAGTAATGTTCTCCATGACTTCCGGTTGGGGCCGCCTAGGCGATGGCGTCATCAGCCTTGCCCGTTGAATCCTGGGATATCTATGTCATTGTTCCCAGGAGTCTATGTGCATTTAATGCGGGTACGCAAAGCGTGCCTCGCAGTGTCATTACTGCTCATGCGTGAGATCCCGGGGTGCATGCTGGGTAGCAGGGTCGGACTGACAACTCATGGGGCCCCCGGGCAATAGGGGATCATGGGGCCCCTGTGTCCTTGCCCAAACTCAAAAAAGCTTATGAAAAAGGCACCAGGGGCAGTGCTTGAGTTTCCAAATGGTCAGTCCGCCCCTGCTGGGCAGCCAGCTCCACAAAATCCAGGAAATGAAGCCAGGCCAGCTTCAGCTGCCCAAATCCTGCACGGCTGCAGCCAGACTCAAGGGGGACAAAATAAAAATAAGCAGTTTGTAAGTAGTTACAATGTGTACATGAGAAACATTATCCATTCTGCTTATGAGGAATTACAATGATCCCTGCAATGCTATTAATGCAATGTTGGTTAGGAGACTGGAACTCCGCTTTAAAAAAGGCTTTGACCCCCCTCTAGTCACTATGCAGAGTGGAAGCCAATTGGCACAGAACCCTGAATTTTGCATCGATTACTGTAGTAACAGCTATGGTGATTGTCACTTTCTGCAGTGGTTCCTTAGGTATAAGTCATGCTTACATTGGTCATAGCTGGACTAATGGGACTATGAAATAGAGGTCATACATGGAGTTCGGTTTTAGCAGTGCCAGGCTGGACAGAATCTATTACAAGTAAGCCTGAATCAGACCCCATATCTTTGCATCCCAGAGGCAGAAGCAATGATGATACATGTAGATGGAGGATGAAAACAGTGGCACCCACTACCAACAGCCTGTTATCAACTTCTACAAAAAGAGGCAATTCTAATTAGCCTTTGATTCTAAATGACTTGGCTATTTCACCTCCACAACTCTGCTCAAACATAAAATGACCCTTTTCAATAAATGGGCAATAAATGAGCAACTCTAGGCTTGGTCACCTCCTTGAGCACCTCCATTGAGGTTTCCACCATGAAGATGTAATAGATGGTAAGCTAGGAAGTCCTATGTGGCTACTTTTTACCTTAATCATTTGCACTTCTCTCTTCATATACCAGGGGCAGACTGATAACTCATGGGGCCCACAGGCAATAGGGGATCATGGGGCCCTGTGTCCTTGCCCAAACTCAAAAAAGCCTATGAAAAAGGTACCAGGGGCATCTCATGGGGCCCCCTACTGACCCGGGCCCTCGGGCAGTGCCTGAGTTTCCAAATGGTCAGTCCACCCCTGCTGGGCAGCCAGCTCCACGAAATCCAGGAAATGAAGCCAGTCCAGATTCAGCTGCCCAAATCCTGCATGGCTGCAGCCAGACTTGAGGGGGACAAAAGAAAAATAAGCAGTTTGTAAGTAGTTACAATGTGTACATGGGCAACATTATCCATTCTGCTTATGAGGAATTACAATGATCCCTGCAATGCTATTAATGCAATGTTGGCTAGGAGACTGGAACTTCGCTTTAAAAAAGGCTTTGCGAATGGCAAGTGACCCCCCTCTAGTCACTATGCAGAGTGGAAGCCAATTGGCACAGAACCCTGAAGATTGCATCAATTAATGTAGTAACAGCTACGGTGATTGTCACTTTCTGCAGTGGTTCCTTAGGTATAAGTCATGCTTACATTGGTCATAGCTGGACTAATGGGACTATGAAATAGAGTTTCCAAATGGTCAGTCCGCCCCTGTCATATACTGTATATGGCCAAAAGTAAGTCAGTAATTTCCAAATTAATGAGATTGGGTGTTTCCAGTGAAGGGTATGGTTAATAATACAGCATTCAGAGACATTGTGGGCAATTGTGATCTTCCAACGTTGTGGTGACAGTTTGGTGAAGACCCTTTTATGTTCCAGTGTGATTGCATCTATGCACAAAGTCATGGTTTGATGAGTTTGCTGTGGAGGAACTCGAGCGTCCTGGACAGAGCCATGACTTAAACCCTAAAAATTTTAAAAATTTTAAAAAATTAGAATGCTGACTATGAGCCAGGTCTTCTCATCCAACATCAGTAACTGACCTCATGAATGTTCTTTTGGCTGAATAGCCACAAACTCCTACAGACAAGGTCCAAAATCTTGTGGAAGAGTGGAGGCTGTTACGGCTACTAAGAGGGGGAAAAAGGCAACTCCATATTAATGAGAAGCTATTGAAATCGGATGTCCAACAAATCCACATAGGTGTCATTTTCAGGTGTCCAAAAAATGGCACCTAGTCACTATCATAAGCCCACTGTCTGACAACTGTTCAGTAAAAAAAAAATGAATTTTACATTGACATTCGATTCCTAATAATTTTACTATTTCACCCAAATCAAACTGCCGAAAAATGAAATGATCCTGTAAATAAAAGACCAATGAATGAAGGCAGCGGAGGCGTTGCATGCATGTGTCCTTGTATCGTCGGAGAAGCATCTCTTGGCTCGGTCACCTGCTTGAACAAGTCATGTTTATGGAAATGGTTAGAATGGCACTTCATCCGCTGCTGACCTTGCTCCATAAAACGGTCTCCGAGCTGCTGGTTTCACACTCCGTCATTTACATAATACAGGCTGTGTACTGAACAACAATGTGCCCTCTCTTCAGAATGAAACTCATAATTGGTTTATGGCTTTTAATGTCCGCGTGATCGTGCCAAGTAAACGATGGCCGCGTGCCACAGCCCAATACAACAGCGAAGAATGACAGCGCCTTATGCTTCACTTCTAAACAAGCTACCTGTGTAATTAAAGTGAAACTGTCATCACAATCAAACTTAAAGTAGATGTTAACCCAATCGATAAAATCTTATATCAGCGTTAATGCTTGTTTTTTTTTTTCAAAAGTAATGTTGAGTATTTGTAAATCTGCAGCTTTCATTGAAGCAATAACACAAAAATAATTTGCGCTAGTAAATAAATATTAGAATATACCTGTGAACAAAGAAAAATATAAAGATATTATCCATGTGAATAATACTTATAAATACATATAAAGAATTTTCTTATATAAAAAAGTGTCCAAAAAATACAGTCCAAATTTGAGATGTGTAATACAGGTCCAAAAAAAAGTGCACAAAAAATATAAATGTGACAATCCACCACCAAAAGCACTAAATAAACTCACCAGATCTATAAAAAACTGAAGCATATATTGCTCTGGGAGCGGTGGTATTAGCAGAGTAATAGACCATTCATGGATGTGTCTTCAGGGAGTAATATTCTGCAGAACCCAGATCCAGGCAGACCAATTTCAATGGAGCAATGCTCTATAATCAAATACCACTAAGGAAATCCACTTCTCCAAAAGATCACTTTAATCGTATCCAAAAGGGGTAATACCAGACACTCGGAAGAAATAAAAAAACTTCATGGTGCGGTATTATTAAAAAACAGCTTCTTTTATTATGTACTCATTGCACTTATCTCAAAAGGTGTCCCAGCCGACACCAGCGTTACCAGCATATAAGAATCACAGTGCAAACGAACCCAGCCACTCGGCACATGCGCAGTAGATCGCTGGGAAACGTAATGATGTTACATCAATCAAGCCCCGCCCTACGCGTTTCGTCATCGACGTCCTCACGGAGCGGATCAGGACGTCGATGACGTGAGGACGTCGATGACGAAATGCGTAGGGCGGGGCTTGATTGATGTGACGTCATTACGTTTCCCAGTGATCTACTGCGCATGTGCCGAGTGGCTGGGTTCGTTTTCACTGTGATTCTTATATGCTGGTAACGCTGGTGTCGGCTGGGACACCTTTTGAGATAAGTGCAATGAGTGCATAATAAAGGAAGCTGTTTTTTAATAATACTGCACCATGAAGTTTTTTGATTTCTTCCGAGTGTCTGGTATTACCCCTTTTGGATACGATTAAAGTGATCTTTTGGAGAAGTGGATTTCCTTAGTGGTATTTGATTATACCATTGTCACATTTATATTTTTTGTGCACTTTTTTTTGGATCTGTATTACACATCTCAAATTTGGACTGTTTTTTTTGGACACTTTTTTTATATAAGAAAATTCTTTATATGTATTTATAAGTATTATTCACATGGATAATATCTTTATATTTTTCTTTGTTCACAGGTATATTCTAATATTTATTTACTAGCGCAAATTATTTTTGTGTTATTTTTTACACTTTATTAATTTATGGTGGATTTTGCAGCTGGTATATCAGTTAGTGACCCATACATATATATTTTTTTCTCTCTTTCCATAGGCGCCATTATATTTACTTATTCATTGAAGCAATACCTGGTGATCCTGCCATGAAAGTCCTTTTTCAGCCTCTTCCTGCCATAGGGTGATAACATTCTGTCTCTTGTAAGCAGGTGCATTCTGTACTCTCCACTGTAGGTGGTGTGTGACTGAGGAAGGAAGTCATGAGGAACTCGATTCCTCTATGACTTCCTACAGTCACCAAGGGGATAACAGTCTGAGGGTCAAGGCAGAGTCTGTTTAAGACTCTGACTCTGGGGTTTGATGCTTTTTGTGCAAGTGGCTAGTGTAGGGACAGGTTCTCTGTCTGGCAGGAACAGCGTAGGGAGAGGTTCCAGAGAAGTAGAGAGAGTGCAGGGACCAAGGGCGGACTGACAACTCATGGGACCCCCGGGCAATAGGGGATCATGGGGCCCCTGTGTCCTTGCCCAAACTAAAAAAAAAACCTATGAAAAAGGTACCAGAGGCATCTCATGGGGCCCCCTACTGACCCCGGGCCCTCGGGCAGTGCCCGAGTTTCCAAATGGTCAGTCAGTCCCTGGCAGGGACTATGCTATCTCCACGTAGGAAGCCTCCCGGTGTGGACCCATCAGGCCACATTCCTGGTCCTGGTTGCAGAAGCTGTCAACATCATCTCAGGATACGGTCCTCTGCTACAGCTTTGTAAGTAGCTCCAGTCGGCAGTGCCTACCCGCCGGGCCTAATTGTACATTGTTGGGTCTTCCTTAATGCAATAATACATTGTTCCCTCTCAACTCAGTCTTTTTGTGATCTCTGCATCCCAACACACCACTCCACATCCTTCCCACACCCTGTCTTGCAATTGTTCTCCTGCTACACAAGCAGGGGCAGACTGACCATTTGGAAACTCGGGCACTGCCCGAGGGCCCAGGGTCAGTAGGGGGCCCCATGAGATGCCCCTGGTACCTTTTTCATAGACTTTTTTGAGTTTGGGCAAGGACACAGGGGCCCCATGATCCCCTATTGCCCGGGGGCCCCATGAGTTGTCAGTCCGCCCCTGCACACAAGCTTCCAATGGAGACTACAAGTGACCATTTCAATAGACATATGCAGACTTGGTCAACTGTTGTCACCATCAGGAAAATCCTCCCTGGGAAAGGCCATGCAGCTATCTTTAAAGTGCATGTAGATAAAAAAAGTTGCAAAAAAGCTGCAGAACTGAGATGCAACAGAAAAGGTAAAACATATGACAACTGTTTGTGATACCCAGAACACAATAAATGTCACCCAGTTATGGTTTACATTTGCTTTAACAGGAATAGTAAATATTACTGGCTAAGTAGGTAGGTAGTACTAGTACAGGTTCATCTATTATCCAGGGCAAGGATGCAGAACTGCACCCCCTGTTAATGCAAACCATAGGTTCGGTTTACTGCCCTGTGTCCATTCTCTGTCCCCTTGCCCAGGGCAGCTACCCCTCCTTCCCACCCAGGGGCGGACTGACAACTCATGGGACCTCCAGGCAATAGGATATCATGGGGTCCCTGTGTCCTTGCCCGCACTCAAAGCACACCCAAAAAAGCCTATAAAAAGGTACCAGAGGAATTTCATGGGGCCCCCTACTTACCCTGGGCCCTCAGGCAGTGCCCAGTGCTCGAATGGTCAGTCCACCCCTGTTCCCATCCTTTGTCCCAGCTCTGAAAGTAGGTATTTCTGCGAACGTTTTATCATCTTCATGTCCAGGTAAAATGATCTTCAAGGTTTGAACTGTTACACAGTGCTTGAGCTCTTTGTATCCATTAGAGATAAATGTATTGATTTCCAAATAGAAAACACTCAATTATTTATTTATTATTTGTTTTTAGCTGGGTCCTTTTGTGAAATAGAGTCAAATAATTAGGCTAATAAGGGGCTGTTTTTGGCAAACACTCAGGTCCAGGATAGCAGAAAGCAGTTTTGTAGCCTTCAGGAACGATTTCAAGCCCATTGTACCATTAAAGTTGAACTATATGCAAAACATTTTTTTCATTTTGGATAGAGTAAGGGAGGGTTATACCCCCTGTCAGACTTTTTTCACCATCTGTATCTATTGCAGAGATTCCCTTTCACTTTCTGTCCCATAGCCAAACAGCAAGTGAGAGGAAATACTTGCAAATTAAGGGAATTCTTTGGGGAGCTGCAAGTCACCAGAACCAGTGTCCCCATTGGAAGATTACCTTCTATCTCTTTTCTGGGGACAACCCAAAATTTGGGATTTGCTTTTACTTTCATTTTTAATATGAATAGTAAACAGGACAAATAGAGAGGGTGAATCTCCCCAATGGGGTCACAGACAGCAATAAAACCTGACAGGGGTTCTAATCCCTCCCCACTCTATCCAAAACTACTGTAACAAAGGAAAAGTTTTGCCTTTAGTTATACATGAAAAAGCAACTAATTCCAGCTATTAAATCTGATGACTCTTACACAGGGGCGGACTGACCATTTGGAAACTCGGGCACTGCCCAAGGGCCCGGGGTCAGTAGGGGGCCCCATGAGATGCCCCTGGTACCTTTTTCATAGGTTTTTTTGAGTTTGGGCAAGGACACAGGGGCCCCCATGATCCCCTATTGCCCGGGGGCCCCATGAGTTGTCAGTCCGCCCCTGCTCTTACATCTTAACATTTTCAACAACATTTTGTTGAAACTAGTATAACAGCCCAGAAGAGAGGCTCACCTGACCGGGAACTTGCCCAGGCCTTGTTATAAGGGCGGGTCTACGTTTGATGAATCTGGAAAGCATCCCTTTAAAGTTTCAAGATTTGACCTGGCTCTTGTTCCATGGCAGACTCTATGTGCAGGGAAACCTGAAGCATTGGTCTGTGGAGAACCGTGGTTGTGCAAAAGTGGAGTGTAGTGAGGTGGAGGAGACAATGGACCATTTTTTGCTTCAGTGCCCCTTCAATATAGAAGTTCATAAGCAGGTGGGTAGGGCTCCAGGGAATCCCATTCTTTTCTCACTTGAGTTACGCGGAGTGGTCATACGGAGCTTTTGAGATTAATGAGGATTTTGATTTTGAGATACTTTTTCTAGTTAGTTTACTATTCCGTTAAAACTCTCAATGTTTTCCTCAAGGGGAAGAAAGGAAGGAGAAGCTTTCTAACTACAATGACTTCAGCTGCAAAGGCACAAGGGTCTTCTCAGAAGAACACAGAATGGCAGTTTTAGAAAACCAGCCTTATACAAACTGAGAGCAACCAGTTGAGAGACTCATCTTGGTGAAGGATCAGAGGAGATATGAAACATTGCTGATTAAAAGAGCTCCACTTTGTTTTTGCCAAGGGCATTGGGGTTTTCACCACAAAAAGGTAATAGATGGTATTCTAGGAAGCTCTACGTGGTAACATTTTGACTGAATTATTTGGACTTCGTTCTTCATATATATGGTCAAAAGTAAGTCAATCATTTCTAAATTAAAAGGATTGAGTGTTTCCAGGGAAAGTCATGGGTAATACAACAGCATGCAGAGACAATGTAGACAATTATGATCTTCCAACTTTGTGATAACAGTTTGATGAAGACCTTTTTATGTTCCAGCATGACTGCATCTTTACACAAAGCCATGTGTTGGGTAGGTGCAGCGCGGTGTGTCGACAGTAAACACACAGAGGCCCAGAATGCAGGAAACTATTTATTATGAACTTGCAACTAGTATAACAGCCCAACAGAGAGGCTCACCTGACCAGCAACTTGCCCAGGCCTTGTTATAAGGGCAGGTCTACGTTTGATGAATCTGGAAAGCATCTTTTTAAAGTTTCAAGATTTGACCTGCCTCTTGTTCCATGGCAGACTCTATGTGCAGGGAAACCTGAAGCATTGCTCTGTGGAGAACCGTGGTTGTGCAAAAGTGGAGTGTGGTGGAGTGGAGGAGACAATGGACCATTTCTTGCTTCAGTGCCCCTTCAATATAGAAGTCCATAAGCAGGGGGGTAGGGCTCCGGGTATCCCATTCTTTTCTCACTTGCGTTACGCGGAGTGGTCATACAGAGCTTTTCAGACTCATGAGGATTTTGATTTTGAGATACTTTTTCTAGTTAGTTTACTATTCCGTTACTACATGTGGAATGCACAGTGTCAGGTTTCTAGCCGGAAAAAGTCCTTCCTGACGAGTTGATGGTGCACAACATTCTGGGTGAGGTGGGGAAGATTTGGGGTCCTGAGAAATACATGTAAGCCGTGTACCGGGGTGGGCTCCCCAGGATACAGTGAAGTCACAAACGAGGAAAGCAACCCCAACACCAGCTTTTGTCACAACAGAATTTTACTTAGATGTAGCAAATAAACACAACCAGAAATGCTGGAATATACAATAAACTTACATACACCCAGCCCAAAGGCTGAGACCCTTGTGCTGCACAGCACGGCGCCTCCTGATGGATGAAGATAGAAGGTGTAGTAATTTACCTACTGGCGGGCACAACTAAGCTGCCACACCTTACCTGTTATTACCCTAAGAGAGCAGGAATCAGTGTATGGGTGTACGGTATGGGCTAGCCTGCGGTGCAGCACAACAGCTTACAATCTTACACAAATCTACAGTATTCCCCCTCCCATAACTGGTCCTGTAGCACGTGCCTGAGTATTCCTTCTGAGCAAAACACCAGTCTGGGTTGAGTTTGTAGGATTTTATCAGCTCTCCAATGTGAAATGTCACTTTAAATTGTGGAGTCCTTCCAATGATCAGCAACAACACTTGTGGCCTGACACAAACAGAGACCCTAACTAACTATAGGCCTGTCTCAGTCCTATAGGCGCCAACACTGAAATGAGGTGCGTGCACGATCTTACCGACCCGGGTCTGCTTTCCATCCGCTAGTGACTCTGATCAGAACAAATGTCTCTCACAGTATATATATTGCTTAGTTCCTCAGCTTCCCATCAGCTTCCTGGCAGCAATCTTCCTTTCTTTGAACAGGGTTAGCGTCTTGAACACCATCAGCTTCACTCAACTGAATTTCTGATTACGGAGGGCTGTCCTCACATCTAATAACAGAACGAGTAAGTGAGCGCTAAAATAATTCCAAATGTATAAGCAGCTGTACACCAAAAAAAGGTACCCATAAACCTTCTAAAACACATATACAAAGAGGGGGTGCAGCGCTACTAAAATCAACAATGACAAAAATGCACATATGAAGTGACAAGGTGCAAATACAGAGGCCACTAGATGGTGGTGCAACCCCTCTTTGTATATGTCCTCACATCTGGATGGCATCGGATTCTCAGATCACACAGCCCCCCTTCTCTCTCTCAAGCATGGCTGCTCTCCTCTCCTTTTCCTGTTCACTCTCCAAGTGTAAAACCCCACCCCTTCATGAATATAGAAATCTCTATGCAGTCTGAAGCTGTGTTAGAAAAACAGTGACATCTTGTGGCTAACTGCAGAATGTCAGTCAGACGTTTTTTAATTTACTTCAATCAGTGTTCAAACAATGAAAGCTGTTTCCCCATCTCACATACAGGTGGTGGCTGGGGCCTGGAAAAAGGCATGGAGGAATGTCAGGTCCTTGTAGTTACTGTCTGTCTCTGGGTGTGCAACGTTTCTGTCTGTCCTTTCACGTCCCATAGATTTTTGTAAGATCAGATCTTTGAAAAAAAGGCTGCATGCATGGGTTCAATGTTTAATTGTTTCTTAGCCTAAGGGTGTGTTTAGGTTGCAGTAGGGTTTGTTGAGGTCCATTATAATGATAATAATAGAATTAAAATATGTTATGGTTTGTATATTTAGTTCTGTTTATGTTTTTCTTGGCAAATAAGCTGTTTCCTGTTTTCTATGCTGAAGTAAGCTACTTTTGTTTAATTATAAATATATAAATTTATTCATTCTGTATATATGCAAATGTGTTTTATTATCTTGCTTGTTTGAATGATATTTAATAAACAAAAAGTTTACAATAAAGAGGAGAGTCCGTTTATAGGCCCAAAAGCTGAAGATAGCTGTGTCCTCCGGACACAGTGCAACACCGATTGTCGGACGGGACCTCTGTGCAAGGTCCCAATCATGTGATCACTGACTGACCAATCAGTGATCACATGCAGAGTAGTAAGCAAGATGTCACTTCTGACATCATTGCTTACTGCGTGTGAAATCTGTGAATGATCACAGAGGTCACATGGTACAGGGCTATTCACAACAGCCTTGTACCATGTGAAAAGCTGTGACCAATCACAGCTCACTCAGTATTTCTCAATGGCTGCAAGAATGCAGCCTGAGAGAAGGAGAAATGATTGCTTTTACAGCCTTTATGGGTGTAAAAGCAATCAGTGTAAAAAAAAAAAATCTTCATCACCCTCCACAAGTAGTACAGTGTAACTATGGTTACACTGTACTGCTAGGGTGACAGTATGTAAAAAAAACCCCATAAATAATATAAAAAAATTAAAATAAAAGTGTAACATTTTTTTTAAAAAATTATATTTTTTGGTTATAAACTAATTTGAGTTATTTTTTTTACTAAAAAGATAACTGAATAAATTTTGGCCAAGATTTATGATGAAATATTATTTATTTGCAACATTTTATAAGAAAAACACTTATTTTCAAAATTTTTGGACTTTTTCATTTATATAGCACAAAAAAAAAAATCCCAGTGGTGAATACACACCACCAAAATAAAGTTTTATTTGTCTCAAAAAAATGCTAAAAAATTCATATGGGTACAGTGTTGCATGACCGTGCAATTGTTATTCAAAGTGTGACAGCGCTGAAAGCTGAAAATTGGCCTGGACTGGAAGGGGGTGAAAGTGTCCGGACAGGAAGGGGGGTGAAAGTGTCCGGACTGGAAGGGGGTGAAAGTGTCCGGACTGGAAGGGGGGGAAAGCGTCCGGACTGGAAGGGGGGGAAAGCGTCCGGACTGGAAGGGGGGAAAGTGTCCGGACTGGAAGGGGGGAAAATGTCCAGACTGGAAGGGGGGAAAGTGTCCGGACTGGAAGGGGGGAAAATGTCCGGACTGGAAGGGGGGAAAGTGTCCGGACTGGAAGTGGTTAATGCCCGTGGTTTTAGTATAGGATGCCCAACAAGTATAGAAGTGTAAAGGTCAGGTGTCCAAAAACCTTTGGTTGTATAGTGCTCGTGTGTAATATGGGATGAAAGCCACTAATGTCCAAACTTTGCCTACTAAAATCCAGAAATGTCTGGCAGTGGAACTCACCAACAACTTACAATATATTCAGGAGCAGAAAACAATATTGGTCCCTCAAAAATCAAGGACAGAGGAAAACTTTTTTTTTTTTAGAAAATGGCTTTGTCGTTTTTAACCAATTCAATACCGGCCAATTTACCCCCTTCCTGCCCAGGCCATTTTTCAGGTTTCAGCGCTCTCACATTTTGAATGACAATTGCGCGGTCATACAACATTGTACCCAAACTAAAATTTTATCATTTTCTTCACACAACTAGAGCTTTCTTTTGGTGGTATTTATTCACCGCCGGGGATTTTATTTTTTGCTAAATTAACAAAAAAAAGACCAAACATTTTGAAAAAAAAACACGTTTTTCTTTTGTTTCTGTTATAAAAGTTTACAAATAAATAATTGTTCTTCATAAATTTAGGCCGAGATGTATTCTGCTACATGTCTTTGGTGAAAATAACTCAAATTAGGATGTATTTTTTATTTTGTAGGAAAGTTATAATGTCAGGACAGTACAGATATCCCCCAAATGTCAGGACAGTACAGATATCCCCCAAATGTCAGGACAGTACAGATATCCCCCAAATGTCAGGACAGTACAGATATCCCCCAAATGTCAGGACAGTACAGATATCCCCCAAATGTCAGAACAGTACAGATATCCCCCAAATGTCAGAACAGTACAGATATCCCCCAAATTACCCCTTTTTGCAGAGTAGACAGTCCGACGTACTTCATAAGAGGCATGGCGAGTTTTTTGAAGTTGTATTTTTTTGTCATAATTTTTCAGAAAATGAAAAAATTAAAAGAATTATTTTCACTATTTGTTTTTACATATTATCACCAGTGCAGTACAGCATCATCATATAACTGGCATGGCGGTGATCAGGGACACTGACTGGTGAGAGTATGAAAAAAAAATTTTTTTTTTTTTATTTTGTTGTTATTTTTAATTTTTTATTACATTTTTTTTTTTTTAGATTTTTTTTTTCATATTTTACTATGACCAAAGTAGTACAATGTTACCATAGTAACATTGTACTACTTTGGGGAAGTGATCAGTATTTTTTTTTTTTTTTACACAATTTGCTTATAGCAAAGAATGACTTTGCTATAAGCAAGTATTTACCCGAATGACATCGATTCATTCAGGTTTTTTTTTTTTTGTGCTTAGCTGTGATTTGGCCACGGCTAATCACATGACATGTGCATGTGACCATTCACAGTTAGACACTAGTATACAATGGATGGCATAAATGCAGCCATCCATTGTATACAACTGTCATGTGACCTGCTGTGATTGGTCACAGCAGGTCACATGGTACCGGCAACAGGGGCCGGTACTCAGATCAGTCATCGGCCGTGTCCGAGGTACACGGCCGGTGATAGATTGCGGCTCTGCAACCGCGCCAAATGGCGTCCACCCGGAAAGCTAATGCATTTTTGTGGCCGCCAAACGGCTATAGGCCAGGCGGCTAATGGTTAACCACTGTCAAACGACAAGGATCAAAGCTGTAGTTGGCACCCTGAATATGTTTCCTATACCAGAAGCTATCGGCCAAAACAATGTGATTCCCCTTTAATGGTGTTTCACCTTTTTCCAGTCAGCGCCGTAATTCCTCAGTCATTATGTATGTAGGCATTTTAATCCCATCTTTATTATGACTCTGGACATTATAAACTACCTTTCGGAGCCTCTCACTGCTGATTCAGTCATATTGATTTTTTTATTGTATTTTTCTTTTTAACAATGCATAGAGCTATTTACATAAAGCCGTTATTTCACAACTATCTGACACGCATGCACTTAGCAAACCTACCAGACCGGCCCTCTCTCCTCTGTTCCTGGAAGTCATAACTCAGGGAAGCGTCATAATGGTGACTGTAGACGTGGACCCGGGTACAAGACTTGGTTCTGATTGGAAACTGTCTTCTATTTGATCTGAAGATATGAAAAACTCAAGTCAACAAGTCACACCAGTCACTGAATGGACTGCATATGGCTACTCCAGGGACTATTCAACTATGCTGAAGTTAGACCCGGATTACTTTCAGGACCCTTTCCTGATCCATTGTGGTGTGTTACCAAACATGCATTACTATGAACCAGGGGTGGACTGACCATTTGGAAACTCAGGCACTGCCCGAGGGCCCGGGGTCAGTAGGGGGCCCCATGAAATGCCCCTGGTACCTTTTTCATAGGCTTTTTTGAGTTTGGGCAAGGACACAGGGGCCCCATGATATCCTATTGCCTGGGGGCCCCATGAGTTGTCAGTCCGCCCCTGCTATGAACATAGGATTTTTGCATATTAAAGTAGTTGTAAACCCTTACATATACCCAGGGAAGGGACTGGTCTCAGGTGATACACAGAGATGAAACAAATCTTCCTACATAAGTTGTAACTGTTTATCCCCAGCCCTCTCTTCTCTACATCCTTTCAAAGTCCAGAATTTACACAGCATTTCTGAGCTTCAGAAGACAGGGGGTGGGGATTTGATGTCATACTGCGTAGCATAGAGCAGGGCGCTGAGTGTAATCTGAGACCTGAGTGGGGGGAAAGGACAAACCCCCCTCTACACAATTTAATAAGGAAACATGCACAGCTGAGCCTGTATGCTGGAGGGAGAGTGAGGCCAGAGATTTCCTGTTATCAACATAAACTGTCAGAAGAGATTCATTCAGAAAGCAGAGGAGTGAGAGTTAATGTGTTACTAAACCCACAACAGTAATATCAGTCTGTATATGCAGTAAAGCATGCTTGATATACTTGCTATGAAACCCAAAGGGTTAATCCTCTGCATTGTGTAGAAAGGCTGTTTGATCCTGACTTCTCTGATCCTCCCCTTCTTGCAGTGCCCCCCTCTTGTCTCCTGATAAGACATATTGTGTGGAGTCACTCTGCATATGCTTAGTTTGCTGTGTATTGCTAGAGAGGTTTTTTTTTCTTGGAACAGTGCATGTGATCAGCATAGGGCCAATCAGCACTGTCCATCCATGTCCTCTTCCCCCCTTCACATCCTCCTTTACTCCCCACATCCATGTCCTCTACCTCCCTTCACACCCCCTCCCCCCATAGCTTTAACTGGTGCTGGGCTGGACACTGATAGAAGTCACAAGACTGCTTTAACTTCTGATGAGAAAAGGTATTTAGCAGTTTATATTTGCTAAAATAATAGCATTTCCATGTTCTGTGTACTGTGGAAGACCGGATATAGTGAATGCAGGGTCCGGGGAGACTGGATATAGGGAATGCAGGGTCTGGGGAGAGCGGATATAGTGAATGCTGGGTCTGGGGAGACCGGATATAGTAAATGCAGGGTCCGGGGAGACCGGATATAGTGAATGCAGGGTCCGAGGAGAGCGGATATAGTGAATGCAGGGTCCGGGGAGACCGGATATAGTGAATGCAGGGTCCGGGGAGACTGGATATAGTGAATGCAGGGTCCGGGGAGACCGGATATAGTGAATGCAGGGTCCGGGGAGAGCGGATATAGTGAATGCAGGGTCCGGGGAGAGCGGATATAATGAATGCAGGGTCCGGGGAGAGCGGCCATAGTGAATGCAGGGTCCGGGGAGACCGGATATAGTGAATGAAGGGTGCGGGGAGACCGGATATAGTGATTGCAGGGTCCAGGGAGACCGGATATAGTGAATGCAGGATCCGGGGAGATCGGAGTGCTCTGCTGGACACTGATAGAAGTCACAAGACTGCTCTAACTGCTGATGAGAAAAGGTAATTAGCAGTTTATATTTAGTAAAATAATTGCATTTTCATGTTCTGTGTACTGTGGGAGACCAGATATAGCAAATGTAGGGTCCGGGGAGAGCGGATATAGTGAATGCAGGGTCCGGGGAGAGCAGATATAGTGAATGCAGGGTCTGGGGAGAGCGGATATAGTGAATGCAGGGTCCGGGGAGACCGGATTCAGTGAATGCAGGGTCTAGGGAGACCGGATATAGTGAATGCAGGGTCCGGGGAGACCAGATATAGTGAATGCAGGGTCCGAGGAGAGCGGATATAGTGAATGGGGGGGTCCGGGGAGACCAGATATAGTGAATGCAGGGTCCGGGGAGAGCGGATATAGTGAATGCGAGGTCCGCGGAGAGAGGATGTAG
The DNA here is from genome assembly GCF_062004578.1 of Staurois parvus. Lineage (NCBI taxonomy): Eukaryota > Metazoa > Chordata > Amphibia > Anura > Ranidae > Staurois > Staurois parvus. The sequence continues at coordinate 969,534 of NW_028318840.1, forward strand.
TGAATGCAGACTCTGGGGAGAGCGGATATAGTGAATGGGGGGTCTGGGGAGACCAGATATAGTGAATGCCGGGTCCTGGGGAGACCAGATTTAGTGAATACGGAGTCCGGGGAGAGCAGATGCATTGAATGCAGGGTCCGGGGAGAGAGAATGTAGTGAATGCAGGGTCCGGGGAGACCGGATATAGTGAATGCAGTGTCCGGGGAGAGCAGTTGTAGTGAATGCAGGGTCCGGGGAGACCAGATATAGTGAATACAGGGTCCGGGTAGAGCGGATGTAGTGAAAGCAGGGTACGGGGAGAGCGGATATAGTGAATGCAGGGTCCGGCGAGACCGGATATAGTGAATGCAGGGTCTGGGGAGAGCGGATATAGTGAATGCAGTGTCCGGGGACACCGGATATAGTGAATGCAGGGTCTGGGGAGAGAGGATGTAGTGAATGCAGGGTCCGGGGTTCAGTAAGACTTTAAGACAGAAATCACACTAGGTGCTTTGGATAGAGGCAGGTACACCCTATAGAAGGATATGCATTGTTCATTTTGTATTTCAGGGGTTTAGAACCACTTTAGCATGCCTTGCACTAGGGCACCATATTAGGAGAAAAATTACCAGCACCCTTTTTGTAACACAGATTACTATAATGTATATCATGTCCATTGAAAGTTACTGTAAATCCTAAATAAATGGTAACACAATAAAACGAACCGTGCATTGTTATAATATAAGCTGTAAAAGGGAACCTCAAAGTGTTTGATTTGTTGAGAAAAAAATATTGCCTCTAAGTAACGCATTAAATAGTAAGAATTTTCACAAAGTAATTGCAATATTGGACCTCTCTGTTCTGTAGAAATTGCCACTGTTTCACAGTTTCCTTTCTCCAACTGATTTTTCAATGTTTGTCTTTGTGAACACCTCCTAAGTAACCATGAACTGGCCATACGCCTGTAGAATTGCATTTAAAAAAATGTTTTTGGAGCATTAGTTTGAGTCTCTAATAGTTAAAGCCTACATTTAGCTTAAAAAAATAAATAAATAAATAAAAAAGGGCACCAGGGATGATACTTCCATTCAGTGAGAAGCATCCCTTATGCTGATGGCTGCTTGTCCTTTTGAAATCCTTAGTCTTTTGCCCCCCCATTCTACTGGTGTTGCAGGGATTAATACAGCTGTTGGATCTCTCATAGGCATTTGTCAAGTCCTGACTATGGCCATCCTTTTTGTCTCCTCCTCCATTCATAGGTGCTGTACTATAGCTTCCAGCAATGAAACCACTCTATGAATAGAGGACAGGTGGTTGAATGAGAGGCCTGCCCCCTCCATTTTGCTTTTAGGAGGGGTTCTATGAATGGAGTGCAAAGGAGAGAAAAAGTCAGCAATCCTTACCGGTGCCTATGAAAGGTCCCGTGGTTTTGTTAACCCCTACAGCACTGGAAGATTACAGTTGCGCGGTGGTATGGGGGGGGGGGGGGGATGCAGAGGACTGAAGACTTCAACAAGATAAGCAACAGACCTTTCATTCATCTGCCCAACCTCCATTCTTGGAGTGCTTTCATTGCTGGAAGCTATAGTACACAGGGGCGGACTGACCATTTGGAAACTTGGGCACTGCCCGAGGGCCCGGAGTCAGTAGGGAACCCCATGAGATGCCCCTGGTACCTTTTTCATAGGCTTTTTTGAGTTTGGGAAAGGACACAGGGGCCCCATGATCCCCTATTGCCCGTGGGCCCCATGAGTTGTCAGTCCGCCCCTGATAGTACAGTTTCTATGTATGGAAGAAGGGCGGAAAGAACTGGCATAGTCAGCACTTTATGAGTGCCTATGAAAGGTCCAGTGTCCTAATTAACCCCTGAAGCACATGTAGAGTACTGCTGCAGTGGAATGGGAGGCAGTGGACATGAAACACTTATTGAAGCATCTTAGTGATGACTTTTGGAGGACATAGTAAGCCAATCAGATCAGTTGGATACATTGGTATCAACACTGGATGTTTTGTAATGTTTTTGACAGTCGAGTAACTTGGATCATTCCAAGTGTGTATGGAAGCTAGATGTGAAGGTATTCCATGGTGAATCCACTGCACACTGGCACTAAAAGGACTGGTTATCTCTTCTTCATGCCTTGTGCATGTAGGCAGTCCCGATCATCTAATACCCTACAGCTGTATCAGAATATTGTATTTTATGCACCATCTGGTTGCCTAGTGTCTTCCTTGAAAACTGCTGGCAGTCAGGGAAGTCATAAAGATTGTCTGAACCACTCTTCAGAATTTTAACATGCCTCTGAACAACAACAGACACTTGGGGGTTTATTTACTAAAGCTGGAGAGTCCAAAATCAGACTCACTTCTGCATAGAAACCAATCAGCTTCCAGGTTTCATTGCCAAAGCTTCATTGAACAAGCTGAGGTTAGAAGCTGATTGGTTTCTATGCAGAAGGGAGTCTGATTTTGGACTCTCCAACTTTAGTAAATAAACCCCTTGATGTCTTCAGTGCACCAGCGCAAGGCAGTGGAGTTTTAAAGCAGGGTGGGCGGAGCCTGATGGGGATTCAGAGACACTGGTTCCCCATTAAGTTCACTTCCCTTGTGATTGACAGCAGGTGGTGGGTGGATCCATAGCCAATAGACAGTCTTCTGTTGGCTATAGAATCCACCCACTGCCCACTGTCACTCACTAGAAGACTGCGAACCTGATGGGGAACTAGTGTCCCAGCTTCTCCATTAGGCTTCGCCTACTGTCAGCTTCACCAGTTGCTAGGAAGCTGTAAGCCATGAAGCCGTCCTTAACAACCACTGACAGGTAGGAAGGGGAGGAGGTAGTGGCGGCAAATACGGTGTCTGCTATGCAGCATTCAGAAAGTAATATTTCAGTCTGAAGACCAAAGTGCCATATTAAAATGTAGAGTCCAAAACCAGTTTTTTTTCCCAATGTATAATAGGTGCTACAACCAGATATCCCAAAAGTATACAGTCACCAAGATCTTGTAGGTCAGTAATCACGAGGCCAGGGGGCAGCTATGCTCATTCAGCTTCCTCCAGACTCCTTCTAGAGAGGCTTTGTGGACTAGATCTGTCACGTCAATTCTCGGGTGTCGAAGATAACTTTAGGTGTAGGCCCTCCAGATCTGCTATAGCTTGGACCTTGGGAGCTTGTCTGAGCAGAATCTTCTACTGGGGAGGGGGCCTGCCCCCCCCCCGACTGCCAGAATCCCTTCAACCAGTGAGAGAATGAGTGAAGGCCAGAAGTAGGGACCCTATAAAAGAAGAACTTTTTGGCTCAGATATCCCAAAAGTACACGGTCAACAGGATCTTGTTGAACAGTCAGTACTCATGAGGCCAAAAAGTAGCTGTGCCCATTCAGCTTCCACCAGACATCTTCTAGTGAGGCTTTGCAGAGTAGATCCGTCAGGTGAAGTCTCGGAATGTTGAAAATAACTTTAGGTGTATGCCCTCCAGTTCTGCTACTGGTGGGGCCTTGAAGAATAGCATTTTGTCTGAGCAGAATCTTTTACTGGGGAGGGGGTCACTCCTTGGAATCCCTTCAGCAAGAAGACCTTGCTGCTCTGGAGTTCACACTATTTATCCAGCCACTTATTGTGGGCCACCCCTCCCAGGGTGTCAAGGTCCTACCTTTTCCCAGAGGTTATGCTGCTCCATGTGCTAGCATCCATCTTGGGTTTCTGCAGAGCATGGTGGGAGTCTTTTATGGCTTCAGGCCTCTGCGGTCCATCCCCCAGAGGGGTGTGGTTGATCACATATAAGTCTGTTGTCCGCACGTGCTCTTTGCATTCGTGTCTTGTGTGTTAGTGTTCCAACAGCTCTGTTTATACTCTCGTGACTCTCCTGGAATCTGACTCGACTTTTGACTAGACCATTCTCTGCGTTTTCCTTTGATCTGACCTCCCGTTGCTGAACCCAGCCTGTGACCTGTTATTCTTGTCTACTGTTCTGTACCGTTTGTCCCGTTGTTGTCGACCCGGCCTGCCCGACTACGCTATTGTCTGATCTGGTTCCTACCAGCTACACGCCATTGGCGGCGGCCATTACCGCAGCTGGGGTGTCTCGGGGGCTGTGACCTGGTTCCTGGCTGCGTCAAGTCCATCCCCACCATCAGGGGCCCTGGTGAAGGGCAGCCTGGGACTTAGACTCCGCGCCCTGAGGGACTCCGGTCTGTGGGTGGTGGTTGTCGCCAGTCAGTGCGTGACCCTGCTACTAGGCCTGCCTGTCCGTTCCACAGCTCCTGCCCTGACACAGGGATTGACTGGCACTCAATAAATATTAAACTACCTATTTAACTCTCCCCTCCCTGTGTTCCAGAAGCCTAGAAAGCAGGGGGGATAGTACACCCTGCAACCTGTGAAACCTAGAACAGCCCAAAGAAAATCAATAGCCACTCCAATGATTACAGATGAGTGTGCTAAATTTAAAAAAAAATAGCTCAGAGAAGCATTTATTTTCCATCTCGAAAAGTGCGGCTTTGTAGATGAGATCAGTCAGATGAAGTCTCAGGGTGTTGAAGATAACATTAGGTGTTGGTCCCCTAGCTCTGCCACAGGTGGGGTCATGAGGAGCAGTAACTTGTCTGAGCAGAACCTGCTACTGAGAGGGGGTCACCCCCCCAGAGTGGTGGAATCCCTTCAATAGTAGAACCCTGCTCTTGTTCAGTTCACACTATTTGCCAGCTTCTCCAGCCAACGCATGGGAACTCCCTCTCAGGGATTGGCTGGCACTCAATAAATATTATTTGATTTTCCCGTCCCTGTCTTCCAGAAGCCTCTAGAAATCAGGGGGGATAGTCCAACCTGTGAGACCCAGAAGAGCCCAAAGAAATCAATAGCCACTGCAATGATTACAGAAGAGCCAAAAAAAGAACTAAATTTACCTAACATCCTAGCAGCCTATCTAGTAAGGTGATAGAAACAAAATGTCCCAGAGAGGCATCACTTAATTGTTTTGGAAAGTTTGGATGTGTGTAGAAAGCATTCTTTAACTAATAAGTCGAAAAACTCCAGTCTTCTTCTTGAATTATTAAGCTCATGGGCTATTTGCAACAAACTCATAGCTCCTTAAAAATAGAACTGGTGACCCTGTTTGGGTACCTGGAAAAGGTTCCATTAAAAAGATAGATACTACTTCCAAGCCCTGACAGCAACAGAATAGACTTCCTCCCCGGTTCTGTTCATCTGTATTACGCACTGGTAAGTTATATTTTGGAAACCGTTTCTACTTGGTACTGTAGAAAAAGTCACAGAAAAAAAAAAAAGAAAAAATAAGGGGGCCAGATGGATACAGCGACTGGTGAGTGGAGTCTCTAGGGTAGAAGGGTGAGCACTTTTTTCGACCAGGATTAATTGGCACCAAAGTTGGTAAACTAGGGCACGTACAATTAGGAAGTGGGCCACAGACACTCGGCTCCTCCGAGCGCACAATCCTGCTCCCCTCTCGCTTTTTCTGACACTCTCCGAAGCTGTGACAACAAGCAGCTACTCCCGAAATGCCTAATTAGATGTTCACACAGATGGCAGGCAATAAAACATAGCCAAGGCTAGTCGTCCCGCTCTCCCACGACATTGAGCAATGGTGTTTATTTTGGGAAAGATTGTTAGCTCTTCAGGGTAAATACTTTTTTCCCTCTTTTAGTGCCAATAATATAAAAGTATACATACCTCTTAGCATTGCTTAATGTGAAGCTTGACAATCATTTGGTACCTAGCACAAATTTCAAATATTAAAAATCGATGACATTTAGTTTGCTGAAGCCGATGTATCAAACAATCACCATTTTTGTTCGTAATATTCTCAACTTTTTTTTTTCTTACCATCTCAGAGCTTCAGATCTCCTGCAGCATTTCCGCATCTACTTCCTGTCTACATGTACTCTACAATGGCTGCATGGTATTGTCAGGTACAGGGGCGGACTGACCATTTGGAAACTCAGGCACTACCCGAGGGCCTGGGGTCAGTAGGGGAACCATGAGATGCCCCTGGTACCTTTTTCAAGATTTTAAGATCGCAATACCAATAAGTCAACCTTTACGGGTCCAGTCATATTTTTCCACTTTCCTCAACTCTTCTGGATGGAGGCAGTCAGCTACTGATAATGCTCCAGACCCTCCCTTTAGCCTGCATGGCAGCTGCTTTGTGTGCCTGATCCTGTAGCCTGCTGGGAGATGTGGTGTAAGCAGGGGCGGACTGACCATTTGGAAACTCGGGCACTACCCGAGGGCCCGGGGTCAGTAGGGGGTCCCATGAGATGCCTCTGGTACCTTTTTCATAGGCTTTTTTGAGTTTGGGCAAGGACACAGGGGCCCCATGATCCTCTATTGCCCGGGGGCCCCATGAGTTGTCAGTCCGCCCCTGGTCAGGTATTGCCAACAGCTCTTTAAGAACTAATTCATACATGAAGTTGGGTAATGGTAAAATCTGTGATTGAGTTGCACTTTTACTGCCTTCCAACCACTACCTCCTTGGTTGGTGGTTTCTCAATCCAGACCACTGAGTGCCTGCTGCCTCATTCCTCTGCTGTTTGCAGAGTAACTTCTGAAAAGTTTTCCTGACACCAAGAGAAAAATGGTGACAGAGGAGAGCACCGCCTGTGATTGACAGCTTCAGCTCTATTCCTGTGAGCTGTGTGAAGGGGTGTGTGTCCCTTTTCTCCAATCAGCTCTCAGAGCTCTCCTCACTGAGCTCTGCAGAGTGTAACTTTTATAACTGCTCTATAAATTTAGGACTTTGAACAGCTGTAGAGAAGAGAAGATTGTAGATAAACAGGTACATCTAATGTAGGAGGATTTGTTTCATCTCCGTCTATCAAATGAGATCAGTCATTTCACTGTATATATGTAAAGGGTTACAACCAGGTGCAGACTGACCATTCGAGCTCTCGGGCACTGCCCGAGGGCCCGGGGTCAGTAGGGGGTCCCATGAGATGCCCCTGGTACCTTTCATAGGCTTTTACATTGGCTTTTTTGGGTGTGGCTTGAGTGTGAGGGCGAGGACACAAGGGCCCCATGATCCACTATTGCCCAGGGGCCCCATGAGGTGTCCGTCTGCCCCTGGTTACAACCACTATAAACACTGATCAAAGTTAAAAAAAAGTGCTCTTGTTTTTATTATGTTTTTGTCAATGCATTGGGCAATATCTCCAAAAGCAACCCTTATGAAAATAAGTAAATATATATATATATTTACACTATATTGCCAAAAGTATTGGCCCCGCCCTCCAAATCATTGAATTCAGGTGTTCCAATCACCTCCATGACCACAGGTGTATAAAATCATCCCCTAGGCATGCAGACTGCTTCTACAAACATTGGTGAAAGAATGGGTCGCTCTCAGGAGCTCAGTGACTCCAAGCGTGGTCCCGTGATAGGTGGCCACCTGTGCAATTAGTCCATCCATGACATTTCTTGGCTACTAAATATTCCACGCTCAACTGTTAGTGGGATTGTAACAAAGTGGAAGCAACTAGGAACAACAGCAACTCAGCCACCAAGTGGTAGGCCACGTCACATGACAGGGCGGGGTCAGCGCATGCTGAAGCGCACAGTGCGCAGAAGTCACCAACTGTCTGCAGAGTCAATAGCTAAAGACCTCCAAACTTGGTGTGGCCTTCAGATGAGCACAACAACAGTGCGTAGAGAGCTTCATGGAATGGGTTTCCATGGCCGAGCAGCTGCATCCAAGCCTTACATCCAGGGCCGTGGATAAGGGGGTACCACCAGTGCTCCTGTATGGGGTCCAGGCCAACAGGGCAACAGGGGGGCCCAGGCAGCTGGGCAAATTGGATGTGGGCAGGGAGGGTGATCAGCATGGCGGGGGGGAGCAATTACTGGAACCACTCCCCTGCATGTTTCTTTCTGCCTAAGCTGAAAGCTGGCTTCTTCTCTCCCTCCATCTGGCTTTCAGCTGCTGCAGAGAGAGGGATAATTTCCAGTAATTTCGCTCCCACCACACCCATCACCCTCCCTGTGCACCATGTGTTTCCCCCTGCTGCCCAGGCCCCCCTGTGTACCCCCACCCTCGCAGTGCTATCAGCTTCCCTCCTCTCTTTCCCACCGGCAGCTGCAAGCACACAATAGGATCCTTCATGATGGAGAGTGGGAGAAGGGTCCAGTAAACATGTCACATTTGCCAGCCGTTTTCTATCCTGAATCAACACAGTGAGTGATCAGTAGCGATCACTCACTGTGTTCATTCATAACTGAAGCATAGTAAATGTTTTTTTGGGGGGCCCTGTCAGGTTGACTGTATGGGGCCCCATAATTTCTAACAGCAGCCCTGCTTAAATCACCAAGTTCAATGCAAAGCGTCATATGTGGTGGTGTAAAGTACGCCACCACTGGATTCTAGAACAGTGGAGACGTGATCTCTGGAGCAACCAATCATGCTTCTATGTCTGGCAATCCGATGGACATATCTGGGTTTGGTGGTTACTAGGAGAACGGTACTTGCTTGACTGCATTGTGCCAAGTGTAAAGTTTGGTGGAGGAGGGATTATAATGTGGGGTTGTTTTTCAGGGGTTGAGCTTGTCCCCCTAGTTCCAGTGACGGGAACCCTTAAGGTGTCAGCATACCAAGACATTTTGGACAATTTCATGCTCCCAACTTTGTGGGAAGAGTTTGGGGATGGCCCCTTCCTGTTCCAACATGACTTCGCACCAGTGCACAAATCAAAGTCCATAAAGACATGGAGGAGCCAGTTTGGAGTGGAGGAACTTGACTGGCCTGTTTAGAGTCCCCACTGACAGTTGAATGTAAAGAAAAGAAGTGCTGGCATCTAAAAATTGCTGAGAAAAAAAGTCTGGGGTTCCCCTCCTCCCAATTCATACCAGACCCTTCGAGTTACTGGCCTTAACAAGCGACGAGTCATTGGCTGTCAGCGGGATTCCCTGCTGACAGCTGAATGTAAACAAACAATCACCAGGTCTGATGTGGATTTTAAGGGGAACCCCTTGTCAAAAAAAAAAAAAAAAGGCATGCCCTACCCTCATTTTGAGAGCAACCCCAAGGTTGCCAGCGGCCTCCCGCTCCTTAACAACGCAGTATTTACTACTGTAAATAAATAAGTTGATTACCTGCAGCTTAAAATTACTACATGTTTTTACTACTAAAATACTGCATGACTTCACAAAATAACTCGGTATTTTAATAGCATTTTTTAATGAATTTCAAGAAAACCTTTTGAAAAACGCCGTGCGGTTTGTGAATGGAGCCCATTATCTTTTTTTAATATATACAGTTGCAAGAAAAAGTATGTGAACCCCTTTGGGATTACGTGGAGTTTTGCATGAATTGGGCATAAAATGTGCTCTGAATGTCATCTAAGTCACAACAATAGAAGAACACAGTCTGCTGAACATAATACTACACAAACATTAGATGTTGCCATGGTTTAATTGCACATAACATGTAAACATTCACAGTGCAGGGAGGAAAAAGTATGTGAGGCCCTAGCTTAATGAATTCTCCCAGAGCTAATTGGAGCCAGGAGTGAGCCAACCTTGACTCCAATCAGTGTGATGATATTGGATGTGTTGCTGACAGCTGTACTGACCTTAAAAAACACACACCTGTTTTGGGTTTACTGGTTTGAAGAAGCACTGTCTGATGTGAACCATGCCTCGCAGAAAAGAGCTCTCAGAAGACCTACGATCAAGAATTGTTGACTTGCATGAACCTGGAAAGGGTTACAAAAGTATCTCCAAAAGCCTTGATGTTCATGTGTCCACGGTAAGACAGACTGTCTACAAATGGAGAAAGTTTAGCACTTTTGCTACTCTCCCTAGGCATGGTCTTCCTGTAAAAATGACTGCAAGAGCACAGCGCAGAATGCTGCATGAGGTAAAGAAGAATCCCAGAGTGTCAGCTAAAGACCTACAGAAATCTCTGGCACATGCTAACATTGTTGTTGACACATTTACAATAAGGAAAACATTAAACAAGAATGGAGTACATGGGAGGACACCACGGAGGAAGCCATTGCTGTCCAAAAAGAATATTGCAGCACGTTTGAAGTTTGCAAAAGAGCACCTGGATGTTCCACAGCACTACTGGCAACATATACTGTGGACAGATGAAACCAAGATTGAGTTGTTTGGGAAGAACACACAACACCATGTGTGGAGAAAAAAAGGCACAGCACACCAACATCAAAACCTCATCCCCACTGTGAAACATGGCGGAGGGAGCATCATGGTTTGGGGCTGCTTTGCTGCCTCAGGGCCTGGACAGATTGTTGTCATTGATGAGAAAATGAATTCCAGAGTTTATCAAGACATTTTGCAGGAAAACGTACGACCATCTGTCCGCCAACTGAAGCTCCGCAGAGGATGGGTGATGCAACATGACAATGACCCAAAGCATACAAGTAATTCAACAAAACAATGGCTGCAACATCACAGAATATGCCTTCTGGAGTGGCCCAGTCAGAGTCCTGACCTCAACCCGATTGAAATGCTGTGGCATGACCTTAAGAGAGCGATTCACACCAGACATCCCAAGAATATTGCTACACTGAAACAGTTTTGTGAAGAGGAGTGGTCCAAAATGACTCCAGATCGTTGTGCAGGTCTGATCTACAACTACAGGAAATGTTTGGTTGAGGTTATTGCTGTCAAAGGAGGGTCAACCAGTTATTAAGTCCAAAGGGTCACATACTTTTTCCTTCCTGCACTGTGAATGTTTACATGTTATGTGCAATTAAACCATGGCAACATCTAATGTTTGTGTAGTATTATGTTTAGCAGACTGTGTTCTTCTATTGTTGTGACTTAGATGACGTTCAGAGCACATTTTATGCCCAATTCATGCAAAACTCCACGTAATCCCAAGGGGTTCACATACTTTTCTTGCAACTGTATATATATATGTATATATATATATATATATATATATATACAAAAGTGGATAAAGTGGAGTTACCCTTTAAGTAGTATAAGTAGTATCAAAGGCTTTGCCAAATAAGCAGTCCCATAGCACCAATGTAACTGGTCTATAGGGTGATGTACCGGTGTGAGAGCCGAAGTGGTTAAGCCGATCATACACAAAAAAAAAAATTTAAAATGGTAATGAATTCACATCAATACACTGATACTAATTTGTGTCTTTGTATCTCTACTAACAATATGGGATAGGTCACTTCTTTTATAAGCCAAAGAAAGAGTATGCAAAAGATTGCCGCTTCCCTTTCAAGCTAGCGGGAATGTATAACCGCTAATCTACCTTTAAAAGCCAACATATTTCTATGGCGCAGCAGGAAAATCAGCCCAAATGTAATCGTGGGAGCCAATTTCTGCGCATAATCCCGATTCGTAACACAAATCTTTTATGTCTGTCTTGTAATGGGCGACTTCAGAGAACTCTGTCACTTCTCCGACGCTCGGGAAGTGATGGCGTACTTGAAGACTTTATTCTTATGCAGGAGGACGGCATAAAACCGCAGGAAGAGAACTCGAGTGATGCAAATTTAATTTGCGCTGATACCGATGCAGTTTTTGTATTTCAGCTTTAAGTGACGGGGAAAGGGAAAAATAGAGAGATAAAACAGAAAGGTGGCTCTTGTTTTAGACATTTTTTTTTTGTTTTATTTGGGAAGCTGCTTATTTTAAGGACCTTACACCTATAGTTGTGGACCATGCAATTCGGAAGGGGGAGGAGGGGGTGGGAGGGGGTGGGAAGGAGCTCGGAACTGTTCTAATTAATTCTGAAGTCATGCCTCAAATAGCTTTAAATATAATAGTAATAATAATAATATAAAGTATATATATGATAACAAGAAGAGCAGAATAATAGATCCCCAACAACAATCAACAATAGACCACTCCCTCCCAGCAAATTATTGACCCTGATCAACAATAGATCCCCCACCAGCAACAATATTATTATTATTATTATACTGTATTTATATAGCGCCAAAAGGTTTGCTCAGCGCTGTACATTATATTGGGGGACAGAACATGAGACAATACAGTAGCTGAACAATACACAAGGGGTTCGAGGGCCCTGCTCTTTCGAGTTTACAATCTAGGAGACCGCCAGATCCCCTTCAGTGCAAAGAGATCCCCTAGCAGCAAGCAACAATGAATCCTCCGGCACACCCCAGTACCCCTTACATGCATTCAATGCTGGAGGTGCATTTCCCCATGTCCCCGCTGAAAAAAAAGACCTCTCTCTCTCTGTATGTGTTTGTGTGTGTATATATATGTATATATATATATATATATATGTATGTATTGTGACAGTGTGGCGATCTGTCACCCTGGATTCTCAACAAGACAGGTTGAGGGGCTCCAGGGTAAAGGTTTGATACGGAGGAAAGTGGCTTTTCACTTTCCTCCTTTGTTTGTAAGGTCTGTTTTGGGATCTGGAGCCTGGACATTTCAAAGAGATCTGGGAGGGATGAAATCTCCAATCCTGGGACCAGGTTTTGGGAATGGCCAGAAGACTGATTGCACAGGTGTGTGCGGGCCTTTTCAGAGAGTCAGGATCAGAGTTCTGGGCTCCACCCCGGCAGATAGGAGTCAGGAGGGCTCCACCCCGGCAGATAGGAGTCAGGAGGGCTCCACCCCGGCAGATAGGAGTCAGGAGGGCTCCACCCCGGCAGATAGGAGTCAGGAGGGCTCCACCCCGGCAGATAGGAGTCAGGAGGGCTCCACCCCGGCAGATAGGAGTCAAGAGGGCTCCACCCCGGCAGATAGGAGTCAGGGTTCTGGGCTCCACCCCGGCAGATAGGAGTCAGGAGGGCTCCACCCCGGTAGGCAGGAGGTCACTGCCTTGGAGTCAGGTGGGCTTCACCTAGTAGAGGTGGAAGCCAGACAAGCTGTGTGCAATTGGCTAGCTGTGTGCGGGAAAGCCATTTTTGGATAGAGTCTGCAGGAGACAGACGGAAATCGGTGTACCAGCCAGAAGGCTGATTATCGTTTGATGTGGATACCCCTGCGTATGAAGTTTTTTGAACTTTCATTTAAATAAAATTGGGGGGGGGGGGGAGGAGAAGGGAGAGGGAGAGGGAGAGGGAGAGGGAGAGGGAGAGGGAGAGGGAGAGGGAGAGGGAGAGGGAGAGGGAGAGGGAGAGAGGGAGAGGGAGAGGGAGAGAGAGAGAGAGAGAGAGAGAGAGAGAGAGAGAGAGAGAGAGAGAGAGAGAGAGAGAGAGAGAGAGAGAGAGAGAGAGAGAGAGAGAGAGAGAGAGAGAGAGAGAGAGAGAGAGAGAGAGAGAGAGAGAGAGAGAGAGAGAGCTCATGGGTGGCACGGTGGCTTAATGGTTAGCATGTCTGCCTTGCAGTAAATGGGTCATGGGTTCAATTCCTGACAATGGCACCTCTGGCATGGAGTTTGCATGTTCTCCCTGTGCTTGCGTGGGTTTCCCCCGGGTACTCCGGTTTCCTCCCACACTCCAAAGACATGCTGGTAGGTGAATTTGATTCCTGTCCAAATTGTCCCTAGTATGTGTATGTGTATGAATGTGAGTTAGGGACCTTAGCTTGTACGCCCCTTGAGGGTTAGGGACTGATGTGAATGTACAATATGTATGTAAAGCGCTGCGTAAATTGACGGCGCTATAGAAGTACCTGAAATAAATAAATATATATCTGTTGTGCAAAAGTTTTTTAGGCAGGAGTGACAAAATGCTATAAAGTAAGAACGATTTCAAAATTATATATTTTAATTATTTATTTTTATCAATTTACAAAATGCAAAGTGAGTGGAAAGATGATAAAAATCGAAATCAAATCAATGTGTGGTGTGACTACCCTTCGTCTTCAAACCAGCATCAATTCTTACACTTGAACAAAGTCAGGGATTTTGTAGGATTTGCGGCAAGTGTATCACCAATCAATTATACCAAGCAGGTGCTAAAGATCATCAATTTCATATGTAGGGTGAAACACATCCATTAACTGATATAGAAACAGCTGTGTAGGAGGTTTAAAACTGGATGAGGAACAGCCAAACTCTGCTACTAAGGTGAGGTTGTGGGACACGGTTTCATGTCACAGGTCACACACCAGGGCAAGCCAGAGCAAAGGTAGTTAAAATGCATCAGAAAGATTTCACGACTTCTTTTGAAGAAGCACAAAGAAACGGGCAACGTTGAGAACTGTAGACGCCATGGTTGGGCAAGGAGGCTTATTGCAGTATATGAAAAACTCATAATGCTTACTTCCCTTCGACATCGGAAGATTTCCAGCAGTGCCATCAGCACAAAACCACTGGAAACCAGTAGGACCCAGGTAAACCCATCTACTGTCTGGAGAAATCTGTCCAGAAGTGTTTTTCATGAAAGAGTTGCAGCCAAAACTCCATAACTTTGCCATGAAAATAAGACTAAGTGACTCAATTATGTTTGAAACAACCAACCTTTCTCTGCAGATGGTGCCCCCCACAGACTCTCCAGTCCTGATTTAGCAACCCTTCTCATCTCCTGCTTGCAGATTGGCTGGGCAGCATAGCCAGACTGACAATCAGCAGACTCCTCCTCCTCTCTGAATCTGGCTCCACGACCTGGTCCAGTACTCTAGCCATCAGCATACTTCCTCCAATCTCAAATCTCAACTCTTGCTCAGTTTCCTGGGCTTTGAGATATATACATCTACGTTACCGACCTTTGGCTTGCTACTAACTACGATTCTGCCTCATCCTATCTACTACCATTGGTGACCGACCCTTGGCTTGTGGCTGACTCCGCTTCTGTTTGATCCCTGAACTGTTTGATCCACTTTTGGTTTCCAGCCTACTCATTCCCTGGTGGGGTGATCCTGAGATCTGCGACCTGGCATTCACATGCAGCCAAATCCTTCTCCACCATTAGGAGCTCTGGTGAATACCGGTTAATACTTAGACCCCGCACCTCAGGTGAGCCTGCGTCATTCCCAGGGTGGGCTGCTGGTGTACCAATCCTGCTGGTTTCAGGTAAGCTTTACAACTGCTGTAGCAACTGGTCCCTGAACCTGACCCAGACCATGACAGCAGGATACTGCTGTTTTTTGTTGACTTCAACATGGGTTAAATTAAGCTCTGATGAAGGGGGTGTTTTTGGACCCCCCCCCAAAACCAGTTAGATAGTCTTTGGACTGTCCCCCTGACTTTTATTAGAATAGTATCAGGACCTCAGTTGTATCAAGAGCTCTTAGCAGTGGTGTGGCACTTCAACGTCCAATTTTGCACCTCAAAGTGGCAGCCAGATGAAGAGGACCAAGTTGATGACACTGGATCAGGGGCGGACTGACCATTTGGAAACTTGGGCACTGCCCGAGGGCCCGGGGTCTGTAGAGGGCCCCATGAGATGCCCTTGGTACCTTTTTCATAGGCTTTTTTTAGTTTGGGCAAGGACACAGGGGCCCCATGATCCCCTATTCCCCGGGGGCCCCATGAGTTGTCAGTCCGCCCCTGCACTGGATCCAGTGTAAGAGTCACCCAAAGGGAAGTTTGCTGTGGGACAATGCTGGATTCGCTGTAAGGTTGAGTATATGTTTTGAAGAGAATGCAGCACTAGAGGTAAAAAAAAATTGTGTGTGTGGGGTGGGGGTTAGTATCACTAAAAGGACATCAACTAGTCATGACACAAAATGTAACTCCATCAGGAACCCTGGATTTCTTATGCCTTAACGTGGAAAGAATGCTCTAGCACAGCCTTAGTCAACCTAAGGCCACTTGAAATAATGCTCAGGTCTCAGGAGACCCCTGCTAAGATTAGTCCATTGGTGGTCATTAGGAAAATCACTAATAATTATATTATACACAATTGTTATAGCACCAACAAATTGCTCTTTACAATATAAAAGGGAGACACTACAGTTACAAGCCTACACTCTGATAGGGTGGGACAAGTGGTACAAAAGGTAATAACTGTTGGGGAAGAGCAAATGGAAGAATTAACATTTAGACATGTGCATATTGGAAATTTTTGCTTTGTATCAGATGCATTAGTTCTTTGAAGAAGTTTGTTTCATCACATTCGTTATGTTGAACCGATTCATTTTCGGAATCGTATCTTCGGCATTGATGTCATATATTCGTTTTTTCGAGTGGATTAAAAAAAATTAGCAGTTTTTTTGGAAGATTTCTATATATTTGATATATTATGGAATCGGACGGATTAAATTCAGACGGATTTCAGATGCTAGTCCAACCCACCAAGACAAATGGCATGAGCTGATTGGACAATATCAACTGGTGTCATATGCACCCGAATTAAGGAATGGAATGAAATTTGGATCCAAATTCAAAATTATCAAATTAGAAAATTGGATTAATATCACCATGGGCCAGAACTACTATCTCATCATGTGACATCATCTGTTAGGGATCCGGGTATGACCAGAAATGTGTGGACTGACACAGGGAAGTAGCAGGCTTCAGGAACACAGGCGTAGTCAGGCTGGAGAGGTGGAATGGTCAGGCAGGCCGTAAGGTACTGTCAGGTGCCACCTGGCAGTGTCTCTAGCAGCCCACAGCACGGATTTCCTCAGGGCGCGGGGTCTAAGTCCCAGCCTGCTATTCACCAGGGCCCCTGAGGGTGGGGATGGACTTGGTGCAGACTGGAACCAGGTCGCGACCCCTGAGTGCGTCCGGCTGTGGTAGAGAGTACTGGCAGGGGAGTGCAGGAACGGAGTCTGATGGGAAGAGGCAGGCAGACTTACCAAAGGTGATCCGTGCGGGATGGATGGATCGTCGGGTGAAGTAAACGTAGTCAGACAGGCCGGGTCGGTATCGTGAGGGCAGCGTGGTACAGGAGGAGCAAGCACAGAATGGTCGGGGTCACAAGCCAGGTTCAGCAGGTAGCGGGCAGCGCGGTACCGAGGATCAGGCAGAAGGATGGTCAAGCAAGCCAGGGGTTCAACAGAAGATGGTCAGCAGAGGTCAGGATCAAAGCAGGGTCAGCAACAAGGCAGGAACACAGGATACCAGGTACAGGGGCTCATGGGAAACATATACCAAGGCCCAGATCACAGGCCTGGTCATTCTTTATATGCACCTCCTGCAATCAGCCTCAGGTGTTTTGGCTGATTGCAGGAATGAGCCTCTGGTTGCTGAGAGCACCCGCTGGCCAGCCCTGGTACTGCAACCCACAAGGCAGGTGAGTCCCACCACTATTGGCGAATCCATTCCTGACATCATCTGAATTAAATGAAACGCACATGTCTATTAAAGTTGAGTTGTTAGGTGGAGGTGGGATAGGCTTTCCTGAAAAGATGAGTTTTCATGAGTTGCCTAAAGGTGGCCAGCATAGGAGATAGTCAGACAGGTTGAGTTAGAGAGTTCCAAAGGATAGAAGAGGCTCTGGCGAAGTCCTGGAGATGAGCAATGCAGGGAGAGACAAGGGAGCTAGAAAGTAGGAGGTCTTGGGTGGAGCGGAGAGGACGGTTTGGGTGTTATTTTGAGACAAGATTGGTAGTGTAGCTCTGGGCAGAGTTGTGAATGTCTTTATATGCGAATGGTTCTTTACATTCCCCTTATATGCCCCTTATACACTATACTACGGACCATGGAGATTCTCTAGGGTGTGGAAGCCACTAGTCCAGGAACCAGATTATTTACATCAACATCAATATTTTAAGATCGCAATACCAATAAGTTAACCTTACGGGTCCAGTCATATTTTTCCATTTTCCTCAACACTTCTGAATGGAGGCAGTCAGCTACTGATAATGCTCCAGACCCTCCCTTTGGCCTGCACGGCGGCTGCTTTGTGTGCCTGATTCTGTAACCTGCTGGGAGATGTGGTGTAAGCAGGGGCGCACTGGCCATTTGGAAACTCGGGCACTGCCCGAGGGCCCGGGGCCAGTAGGGGGCTCCATGAGATGCACCTGGTACCTTTTTCATAGGCTTTTTTGAGTTTGGGCAAGGACACAGGGGCCCCATGATCCCCTATTGCCCGGGGGCCCCATGAGTTGTCAGTCCGCCCCTGGGTGTAAGTGACCTAGGATGTTGCAGAACCAGGCACATGTCAGTCTGTCATTTTGGCCTAGGGTCTGGCATTATTTTTCCACTTTCCTCAACTCTTCCAGGTGCAGGCAGCCAACTATCGATGACATGGCGAATCTGCGCCACCACAATTCTGCCTGGGAAGGGAAGTCTTTAACTTCCTTATCGGTATTCCCGAGTGTAGCTCGGGGTAAAATCTCTATACCAAAAGCGGTAACCCCGAGCTACACTCGGGCATACCATGCGGCGTTGCTCAGGGGGTCCCTGCAGAGCTTACCTTGTCCTTCGCTCCCGCGATGTGTCCCCTGCAGCGTCCCCGGCCATCTCCTCCGGCCGATGCCGGCATCCGGCTTCCGTGTTCCGGTCCCTGTGACGTCAGGACGTACGGGCGCCAGAACCAGCGGGAAATTTGAAATTTTTTAAAAATGTCATTTTTGCTGTCATTGCTGTTTCAATGAATTTCACATATATTTTGTCCTGAGTGCTTTGTCCGGCGCCTTGCCTGCATTTTGAATGTTCTTTCTGCCTGGAAACTGAGAAACGTCCATGGCGTCCAAAAAGCGTCCCTTTACATCAAAAGCGGTTTTAGACCGGCTAGAGAACAGCGATAGTAAACCAGAACCACTTGCAGAATTGAGTGATAATGATTCGTGGGGGAAATTCCTCATCAGACACTGAAAACGATTTTGCGACTTTGCTCAGCGATGTGTGAATTTGCCTCTGTATTTCAAATTTCAGTGTTTTTGGTTTTATTATATTATTGAATTAAATTTATTATTATATTATTATTTTTTATGATTATTTATTAAATTATAATTTATGATTTCGTGTTTCAAATTTTATCATCCCCGGCATGTTTACTAGACTCTTGTTCGGACAGATTTCAGGGAGTTATTCTTAAAAATTACAGCCTACAATAAAAAACTACATATTTCCATGCAAAAAAATGGTACCGCTTTCAGCACAAAAAATCAGAAATAATCATACCGCCAGGGAGGTTAAAAGAACTAACTCCCTTTTGGTAGTTAAGTTCTGCTTTAAGCCACATTGAAACATTTTTGACTGCAGATGCAGCAAATAGCTCTTTACCTTACATGTATAATTCAGAATTTTGCATGTTTCCTAGCACCCGGATCACCATCAAACACGACTGGAGTCATTTTATGTACTCTAAGTGGTAATTTACTCTCGGCGTAGTCTATGTAGATGGAAGGACGGTGCAGCTGAAATGTTTTCAGCAATTTAGTGAACATGGTATGTCCCCGAATATCGTGCCATGAGCGCTCGCCTTCCCAATCACACGCCAAGCGTAATATTGATAGCAAATTGCAGCAGCAGAAAATGTTATGAAAAAAACATGTAAATATATTACCTGCTTCCGGAAAAAAAAAAAGAAAAAAAAAACACAAGCACAATTGTGCTTTATTGTATGAATAATGCAAGGACGTACATCTGTGTTGTGAAATGAAATCTTACCGAATGTATTCTGCTACCTCCATACAACGTCCCGAGCAATTCAATGTGCAGATAAGCTAATACATTCGTATTTGTGTCATCCGCAATATTGCCTCCTCTCCCCAGCTGTATCAGATTTATTTCCTGAAAATGTATATTTATTAATCATGCTAGATATTAGAAATAACTGGTGGCTTGGCTCCTAGGTTTTACATTGAGAGCCCATTAAGGGCCCTTTCACATGGCTGTGCTGCATTGCAGTGCCTGTTGTTAGAACAAGTTGACATGCTTTGTGTTAACCACTTCTCACCCAGCCCCGGCATCCCTTCAAATGGGTCTATAAGCCCAGGAGATGGGAAGGATTTCTTTATCATGTGACCACTGTGATTGGCTGTCATGGGGGGGGTCTGTGGTCATGAGGAAGCTGTAATGTGAAAGTAGCAACTCTTATGTTAAAGGGGAGCTCTCATGTATAGAATGGACCTCTGACGTAATGGGGAAAGCTGATGTAAAGGGGGGACTCTACTCTATAGGGAAAACCTCTGTTGCAAAGGGGAGACCTCTATTGTAATGGAGAGACCTCTGATGTAAAGGGAAGACTTCTGATGAAAAAGTGAAGCCTCCGATGTAAAGGGGAGACCTCAGTTGTAACGGAAAGACCTCTGATATAAAGGAGAGACCTCTAATGTAGAGAAGAAGCCTCTGATGTAAAGGGGAGACCTCTGATGTAAAGGAGAGACTTCTGATGTAAAGGGGAGACCTCGGTTGTAAAAATTGGTGATTTCTGATGTAAAGGAGAGACCTCTAATGTAAAGAAGAAGCCTCTGATGTAAAGGGGAGACCTCTGATGTAAAGGGGAGACTCCTGATGAAAAAAAAAGTCTAAAGGAGAGACCTCTAATGCAAAGAAGCCTCTGATGTAAAGGGGAGACCTCTGATGTAAAGGAGAAGCCTCTGATGTAAAGGAGAGACCTCTGATGTAAAGGGGAGACTCCTGATGAAAAAAAAAAGTCTCTGTAAAGGAGAGACCTCTAATGCAAAGAAGCCTCTGGTGTAAATGGGAGACCTCTGATGTAAAGGAGAAGCCTCTGATGTAAAGGAGAGACCTCTGATGTAAATTATTATTATTATACAGTATTTATATAGCACCAAAGGGTATGCTCAGCGCTGTACAGTAGCATGGGGGACATAACATGAGACAAGACAGTAACAATACAATACACGAGGGGTTCGAGGGCCCTGCTCTTTCAAGCTTACAATCTAGGAGGGAGGGGAAGGTGATACAGGAGGAGATGGCTGTGGGGGATGGAGTGGTGGGAGGACTGGAGGAGGTTAGTTGTTAGGTGAGGTCAGGTGTTAGGTAAGGTTGGGGTAGGCTTCCCTGAAGAGGAGGGTTTTCAGGGTGCGCCTGAAGGTGAGGAGGGTGGGTGACAGTCTGATGGATTGGGGTAGGGAGTTCCAGAGGATGGGGGAAGTCCTGGAGAAGTCCTGAAATCAGGCGTGGGAGGAGGAGACCAGGGAGCTAGAGAGTAGGAGGTCCTGTGAGGAGCGGAGGGCATGGGTAGGGTAGTATTTGGGTATCAGGTCAGTGAGGTAGTTTGGGGCAGCATTGTGAATGGCTTTGTAGGTCAGGGTTAGAAGTTTGAATTTGATGCGTTGGGCAATCGGGAGCCAGTGAAGGGATTGGCGGGGGGGGAGGCAGATGTCGGTGGCGGTTGGTGAGGTGGATGAGTCTAGCCGCTGAGTTTAGGATCGACTGGAGTGGGGATAGCGTTCGTTTGGGTAGGCCAGTGAGGAGGGAGTTGCAATAGTCCAGGCGTGAAATGATGAGGGAGTGTACGAGTTGTTTGGAGGTGTCTAGGGTGAGGAATGTGCGTATCTTGGAGATGTTGCGAAGGTGGAGCCTGCAAGATCTAGATAGCAGTTGGATGTGGGGTAGGAAGGACAGGTGGGAGTCCAGGGCGACACCCAGGAATTTGGCGTGTGGGGTGGGAGAGATGGTGGCGTTGTTAGTAGTGATGGAGAGGATGGGGGTGGGCGCGGGCTGGGGGGAAGACCAGGAGCTCGGTTTTGGATAGGTTAAGTTTGAGGAAATGGAGCGACATCCAGTCTGATATGTCGTTTAGGAGGTGGGTGATGCGGGCAGAGAGTGAGGTGGTGAGGTGGGGGGTGGAGAGGTAGATTTGGGTGTCGTCGGCATAGAGGTGGTAATTGAAGCCATGGGAGTGAATAAGTTTGCCAAGGGAGGAGGTATAGATGGAGAAGAGGAGGGGCCCGAGGACAGAGCCTTGGGGACCCCGACAGAGAGGGGGAGGGAGGGGGAGGTGGTAGTGTTGTAGGTGACGCTGAAGGAGCTTTGGGAAAGGTAGGAGGAGAACCAGGAGAGAGCAGTGTCCCTGATGCCAAGAGAGTGCAGTTTGGCAAGGAGGAGAGGGTGGTCAACAGTGTCGAAGGCCGTGGAGAGGTCGAGGAGCAGGAGGATAGAATAGTGGCCATTGGCTTTGGCGGTTAGCAGGTCGTTGGTGATTTTAAGTAGGGCGGTTTCGGTGGAGTGCAGGGGATGGAAGCCAGACTGTAGGGGGTCAAGGAGGTTGTTATCAGTGAGGTGGGCGCTTAGGCGATTGTAGGCCAGGCGCTCAAGGAGCTTGGAGGTGAAAAGGCAGCAGGGAGATGGGTCTAAGGTTGTTAAGGTTAGTGGGGTCGAGGGAGGGTTTTTTGAGTATGGGGGTGATGTGTGCGTGCTTTAGAGGGGAGGGGAAGGTGCCGGTGGAGAGGGAGAGATTGAAGCTGTGGGTGAGGGAGCAAATGATGGGAGGGGGGGGTGACTGGAGGAGCTGTGAGGGGATAGGGTCCAGAGGGCAGGTGGTGAGGCGGGCTTCAGTGAAGACCTTAGAGACCTCCTCAAGGGTAGTTGGGCTGAAGGAGCGGAGTGTAGGGAAGGTGATGGTGTGCGGGGCATTAGGTATAGTGGGGGGTAGTGCGGCTATAAGGTCAGGGGAGGGGAGGGTTGAGGGGTTGGAGGAGGGCGGGAGGCTGGGTGGAGAGGTGGATTCTGAGTTGACAATGTCCTTACGGATTGCGTCAATCTTGTTTTGGAAGTGATTGACAATCTCGTGGGCGGTGAGTGAGGTGCTGGATGGAGGTGGGGGGGGAGAGAGCAGGGATTTGAAAGTGGAGAAGAGCCGGCGAGGACAGGTGGAGAGGGTGTTGATAAGGGTTATGAAATGGGAGACTTCTGATGAAAAAAAAGAAGCCTCTGATGAAAAGGGGAGACCTCTGCTGTAAAGGAGAGACCTCTGATGTAAAGGGGAGACCTCAGTTGTAAAAATTGGAGATCTCTGATGTAAAGGGGAGACTCCTGATGAAAAAATGAAGTCTCTGATGTAAAGGAGAGACCTCTGTTGTAATGGAGAGACCTCTGATATAAAGGAGAGGAGGAATCCCCTTTACATCAGAGGTCTCTCCTTTACACCAGAGGAAAGAGTAAAGGAGAAGCCTCAGATGTAAGAGGGAGACCTCTTATGTAAAGGAGAGACCTGTGATGTAAAGGGTAGACCACTGATGTAAAGGAGAAGCCTCTGATATAAAAGGAATACCTCTGATGTAAAGGAGAAGCCTCTGATATAAAAGGAATACCTCTGATGTAAAAGGGATTCCTCTGGTGTAAAGGAGAGACCTCTGATGTAAAAGGGATTCCTCTGGTGTAAAGGAGAGACCTCTGATGTAAAGGGGATTCCTCTGATGTAAAGGAGAGACCTCTGATGTAAAGGGGATTCCTCTGATGTAAGGTAGACCTCTGATGTAAAGGAGAGACTTCTGATGAAAAGAGAAGCCTCTGATGTAAGGAGAGACCTCTGATGTGAAGTTACGCTCATCAAGGACATTTCTTGCTGCTACTTTACTATGTAATTGTTACTTGTGTATCAAAATAGGGAATTTGTATGCTTGAAACTGGAAGTTTTCCCTTTGCCAAAATATTCGCAAAGATCAGGACATATTGCACTGCAATTAAACCAATCCATTTTTATTTCTTAATTTCACTATTACCCAGAGGTGGACTGACAACTCATGGGGCCCCCAGGCAATAGGGGATCATGGGGCCCCTGTGTCCTTGCCCAAACTCAAAAAAGCCTATGAAAAAGGTACCAGGGCATCTCATGGGGCCCCCTACTGACCCCGGGCCCTCAGGCAGTGCCTGAGTTTCCAAATGGTCAGTCCGCCCCTGCCTACCAGCATGTCTTTGGAGTCTTTCTTCATCCACAATTGCACGTTGCTTATGTCAATGGTATCATCTCCGTAAAACATTTTTCTTTGAAGAGGTAAGACAATTTCAGAACTGCATCACAAATTTTGAAATTTCAACAACTGTTCAATTCGCTGCCAAATCAAAGACTTCTCCCTAGTAGGTAACCATTTGCTCCATATTTGTAGCGATTAATCTCTACTCTTAGCAATTATCGCTAGCGACTTTTTTCTAGTTGCCTGATTGAGCAACCAAAAAAACGCCCTCCTATCCTTGGGCTTTGCTTATTGCCTTCACAGAGGGAAAACGAATTAAGAGAAACCAATTCAGCTGCATAATGCATTTAATCTATTTCCGATTTCAGGCTAAGGCCTTCTCATTTTCACAAGGACTCCAATTAATTACCCCCTAATATGTCTTGTGCGCACGCCTTGATAATCATCTCACCACCTTGTTATGTAATTTACTGTATGGTAAATAAACACCAGCGCTGCAGAATACAAAAACATAATGGCGCTGTCTGGACGGGAACCAAGAGCGGAATTAATGGGAGCGTTCCGCAATATCACTCAGCGCCGTTATGCTAATTTAGATTAGAATCACAATTCCATCCACATCTGTATTTGTCATTCATCCCCATCGTTGTCATTATTCAACGGCACGCTAGAGCGCATAGAGGAGCGTTCTCGAAGTTATTTCAGAGTTACACATAATGGAGAGTTACAATTAAATACATACCCAGCTGGATCGAGCAAAATGGGGTGGGGGGGGGGATAAGCGATAAAGCAAAATGGTTGTTTGAGGTAGATTGGTGAGGATGTGTTCGGTATAATTCACCAAAAAAATCCTCATAATGGCTTGGATACAATGGTGCAGCTTTTTTTTTTTTTTTTATTTAAAATGGAACTCCAGATAAAAAGCCAATCAAACTCGGCTATTTCAGAGTTACTGTCAGGAATGGACTTGCCAATAATGGTGGGACTCACCTGCCTTGTGGGCTGCAGTACCAGGGCTGGCCAGCGGGTGCTCTCAGTAATCAGAGACTCACCCCTGCAGTCAGCCAAACACCTGAAGCTGATTGCAGGGGTTGTATTTAAGGAATGGCCAGACTCACAGTCAGGGCCTTGGTGTGTGTTTTTCCATGGGCCCCTGTACCTTGTATCCTGTATTCCTGTTCCTGTTCCTGCCTGACTTGTTGCCGACCCTGCCTGATCCTGACCTCTGCTGACTTCTCCTGTTTGATCCCTGGCTTGTGACCCTGACCATTCTCTGTCTCACCCTCTGCACAGCGCTGCCCGTGAGTTACTGAACCCAGCTTGTGACCCCGACCACTCTCCCGCCTGTTCCTGGTACTCCGTTTGCTACTGACCCGGCCTGCCTGATGACTCTTGCATTGTATGTATTATCTGTAGGTGGTTTGGTTTGTTTGCACTGTGTTTATGTTTAGTTTTGCACTGCGTTTTGTATTGTTAGTCTTAATAAATTATATTGTTTATACCATATCTGAAGCCTGCGTTTCCCTGTGTCGGTCCACACACCTCTGGTCATACCCAGAGCCCTGACACACAGTTACAGTGAAAGAGACAAGCGTCTTCACTAAAACTGGAGCCACAAGGTTGGAAGAGCACAATTGTCTGGAATGCCTTTGTATGTTCTAACAGTTAATAGTACCCTTCACTGGGCACAGTGTCAGGAATGGAATTGCCAATAATGGTGGGACTCACCTGCCTTGTGGGCTGCAGTACCAGGACTGGCCAGCGGGTGCTCTCAGCAATCAGAGACTCACCCCTGCAGTCAGCCAAACACCTGAAGCTGATTGCAGGGGTTGTATTTAAGGAATGGCCAGACTCACAGTCAGGGCCTTGGTGTGTGTTTTTCCATGGGCCCCTGTATCTTGTATCCTGTGTTCCTGTTCCTGCCTGACTTGTTGCCGACCCTGCCTGATCCTGACCTCTGCTGACTTCTCCTGCTTGATCCCTGGCTTGTGACATTGACCATTCTCTGCCTGACCCTCTGCACCGCGCTGCCTGTGAGTTACTGAACCCAGCTTGTGACCCCGACCACTCTCCCGCCTGTTCCTGGTACTCCGTTTGCCCGTTTGCTACTGACCCGGCCTGCCTGACGACTCTTGCATTGTATGTATTGTTATCTGTAGGTGGTTTGGTTTGGTTTGTTTGCACTGTGTTTATGTTTAGTTTTGCACTGCGTTTTGTATTGTTAGTCTTAATAAATCATATTGTTTATATCATATCTGAAGCCTGCGTTTCCCTATGTCAGTCCACACACCTCTGGTCATACCTTGAGCCCTGACAGTTACACATAATGGAGAGTTACAATTAAATACGTACCCAGCTGGATCGAGCAAAATGGGGGGGGGTAAGTGATAAAGCAAAATGGTTGCTTGAGGTAGATTGGCGAGGATGTGTTGGGTGTAATTCACAAAAACAATCCTCATAATGGTTTGGATACAATGGTGCAGCTTTTTTTTTTTTTTACTTATTTAAAATGGAACTATAGATAAAAAGCCAATCAAACTAAGTTAAATTCACTGTCACTGAAGAAGCTATATTGTAAAAAAAAATTTCTCAAAAAAAAAAAATTTCTCAAGTAAAAGAATTTACTTGAGAAGACATTTCTGTTCTCACACTTGTACGCCTCCTATAGACCGGAGCAGTTTTTACATTTCTTCTATGGGCCTCTTTATTCTTCAATTATTTTCTCCAAAAAAAAAACAGTTTGATTCATCAGTCCAGAAAACCTGCTGCTATTTTTCTGCATCCAAGTTTCTATGATTTGGATTTCTCTTCTGTTCATTTACTTTCCATTCTGTTCATTGATAAGAAATAAACTATTATCACTTCTATTTCTGAAAGAATTCTTCATTTACAGCATTTTTTCACACCTGCCTAAGATGTTTACTCAGTGCTATGCTGGATATAATTTTTTAATTTTAATTTAATTTAATTTTTTTTTTTAATTTTTTAATTTAATCCGAAGCAGGGGCGGACTGACCATTCGAGCACTCTGGCACTGCTCAAGGGTCGGGGTCAGTAGGGGGCCCCATGAGATGCCCCTGGTACCTTTTTTATAGGCTTTTTTGAGTGTGGACAAGGACACAGGGGCCCTATGATCCCCTATTGCCCGGGGGCCCTATGAGTTGTCAGTCCCCCCTGATCCGTAGACTAACAGAAATAAGAAAATTTCAAAATATTTCTTTTTTTTTTTATCAGTGTTATTTAAATAATGTTTCCGGTAAAAGTATAAATTGCTTTTTTTTTATTTATTCTGCTTAAAATTATGATTGTGATTCAAAGCACTGCAGTATTTTGTTACAAATGAAATAAAGGCTTGTTTTGTTAAGTTTGCATTTATTTTAAGGCAACACTAAAAAATGTTGCGTCCTATTGTGTATTCAGTAAAAACGACAAATTATAATTCTCATAGAAAGCTGTGCAAAGTTATTTAAGTGAAATTAAGGCTTTCTGGTCAATTTTGTGGGGGGAGAGGGGGGGGCTGGTTTGTGATACTAACAAATAAAAAAAAAACCTAACAAAAACAATGAAAAAAAAGTTTAAAAAGAGAAGTACAGGATTTCTGAAAGAATTCTTTATTTACAGCATTTTTTCACACACGTCTAAAAACGTTTACTCAGTGCTATGCTGGATATAATTATTTAATTTTAATTTAATTTAATTTTTTTTACAATTTTTTAATTCCATCCGTAGACTAACAGAAATAAGAACATTTCAAAACATTTCTTTTTTTTATCAGTGTTATTTAGATAATGTTACTGTTAAAAAGTATAAATTGTTTTTTTTATATTTATTCTGCTTAAAATTCTGATTCAAAGCACTGCAGTATTTTTTTTTTACAAATGAAATAAAGGCTTGTTTTCAGTTAATTTTGCATTTTTCTTAAGGCAACACTAAAAAAAGTTGCATCCTATTGTTTATCCAGTAAAAATGACAAATTATAATTCTCATACAAAGCACTGCATAGTTATTTAAGTGAAATTGAGGATTTTTGGTCAATTTTGTGGGTTTTTTTTATACTAACAATAAAAAAAAAAACCTAACAAAAACAAAATGAAAAAAAAGTTTAAAAAGAGAAGTATGGTATTTTTTTTTTTAACCACTTGCCTATGGACCTATGGTCCTATGGACCGGAGCCGTTTTTACATTTCTGCTATGGGCCTGTTTATTCTGCAATAATTTTCTCATTAAAAAAAAAATTTAATTTTGATTCATCAGTCCAGTGCACCTACTGCCATTTTTCTGCACCCAAGTTTCTATCTTTTCCTGCATTGTTGAATCACTGTTTCCATGTCCTACGCAGGAACTGTGGTGCAGAAAAATGGCAGTAGGTGATCTGGACTGATGAGTCAAAATTTGAAACATTTGGCTATAGCAGGAGGTGCTTTGTTGCCGAAGGACTTGGCAGCGGTACAATAATGAGTGTCTGCAGGCAACTGTGAAGCATGGTGGTGGTTCCTTGCAAGTTTAGGGCTGCATTTCTGCAAATAGAGTTGGAGATTGGGTCAGGTTCAGTGGTGTCCTGAGAAATACAGGTAGATACTTTTCCGTCATGCCATACCATCATGGAGGCGTGTGATTGGACCCAAATTTATTCTACAGCAGGAAAATTACCCCAAACATACAGCCAATGCCATTAAGAACTATCTTCAATGTAAAGAAGAACAAGGAATCTTACAAATGATGGGTTGGCCTCCTCAGAGCCCTGATTTCAACATCCTGGAGCCTGTCCGGGATGCCCCGCTCAGAGTTCTGATCCCAACATCATGGAGTCTGTGAAGGATGCCCGCTCAGAGCCCTGATCCCAACATCATGGAGTCTGTCCAGGATGCCCCGCTCAGAGCCCTGATCCCAACATCATGGAGTCTGTCCAGGACGCCCCGCTCAGAGCCCTGATCCCAACATCATGGAGTCTGTCCAGGACGCCCCTCTCAGAGCCCTGATCCCAACATCATGGAGTCTGTCCAGGACGCCCCTCTCAGAGCCCTGATCCCAACATCATGGAGTCTGTCCAGGACGCCCCTCTCAGAGCCCTGATCCCAACATCATGGAGTCTGTCCAGGACGCCCCGCTCAGAGCCCTGATCCCAACATCATGGAGTCTGTCCAGGATGCCCCGCTCAGAGCCCTGATCCCAACATCATGGAGTCTGTCCAGGACGCCCCGCTCAGAGCCCTGATCCCAACATCATGGAGTCTGTCCAGGACGCCCCGCTCAGAGCCCTGATCCCAACATCATGGAGTCTGTCCAGGACGCCCCGCTCAGAGCCCTGATCCCAACATCATGGAGTCTGTCAAGGACGCACCGCTCAGAGCCCTGATCCCAACATCATGGAGTCTGTCCAGGATGCCCCTCTCAGAGCCCTGATCCCAACAACATGGAGTCTGTCCAGGATGCCCCGCTCAGAGCCCTGATCCCAACATCATGGAGTCTGTCCAGGATGCCCCTCTCAGAGCCCTGA
The DNA here is from genome assembly GCF_062004578.1 of Staurois parvus. Classification (NCBI taxonomy): domain Eukaryota; kingdom Metazoa; phylum Chordata; class Amphibia; order Anura; family Ranidae; genus Staurois; species Staurois parvus. The sequence continues at coordinate 998,646 of NW_028318840.1, forward strand.
TCCCAACGACATGGAGTCTGTCCAGGATGCCCCGCTCAGAGCCCTGATCCCAACGACATGGAGTCTGTCCGGGATGCCCCGCTCAGAGCCCTGATCCCAACATCATGGAGTCTATCTGGGGATGACATGAAGAGATGGAAGGATTGGAGGCAGCCGACATCCACAGAAGATCTGTGCTTAGTTCTTCAAGAGGTTTGGAACAACCTACCTGCCGAGTTCCTTCAAAACTGTGTGCAAGTCTACCTAGAAGAATTGATGCTGCTTTGAAGGCAAAGGGTGGTCACACCAAATATTGAATTGATTTGGATTTCTCTTCTGTTAACTTACTTTTCATTCTGTTAATTGATAAAAAATAAACTATTAACACTTCTATTTATGAAAGCATTCCTCATTTACAGCATTTTTTCACACCCGCCTGAGTCTTTTGCACAGTGCTATACTGTATATAATTTTTTAATTTAATTAATTTTTTTTTACAATTTTTTAATTCAATCCATAGACTAACAAAAATATGAAAATTTCAAAACACGTATTTCTTTTTTTTTTAGCAGTTTTATTTAAATAATGTTACTGTTAAAGTACAAATAGTTTTTTAATATTTATTTTGCTTAAAATTCTGATTCAAAGCACTGCAGTATTTTTTTTACAAATGAAATAAAGGCTTGTTTTCAGTTAATTTTACATTTTTTTAAGGCAACACTAAAAAAAAGTTGCGTCCTAATGTGTATTCAGTAAAAATGACAAATTAATTCTCATAGAAAGTACTGCAAAGTTATTTAAGTGAAATTAAGGATTTTTGGTCAATTTTGTGTTTTTTTTTTTTTTTTGTGATACTAACAAACAAAAATAAAAAAAACCTACCAAACAAAAGTTTAAAAAGAGAAGTATGGGATTGTTTTACTAGTAATGGCAGCGATCAGCGACTTATAGCGGAACTGCAGGACTGCGGCGGACATTCTGACAAAGGGGAGAACTGACTTAGTGTCACTGACATCTCCAGTGACACCAATACAGTGATCAGTGCTAAAAAAAGCACTGACACTGTACTAATGGCGCTGGGCAGGAAGGGGTTAACATGTGGACGCGATCAAAGGGTTAACTGTGTGCTGGGTGTGTTTTACTAGGGGGCGGTGTCTGTGTGCTTCACTGTAATCACACTGCTGTGCACAGCCATCCAAAGCAGTGTGCCCGAGCTGACAGGGAGGAGAACTGTTAGTAAACAAAACAGTCCTCCCTGTCGGAGATCCTCGGAAATCACCAAGCGCCAGTGAGTAATCACCGGCTGGGACCCGGTGATTGACAACCGTGGCTGCAAATGGTGGTGTGGGTAAGGTGCGGCTCTTGCGCACTCCTTGCCCAGAAATGCAAAATCACGTATATATACGTGATTTTGTGTGCCCGTTCCACCCTGTAGCAGTATTTCTGCTATAAGGTGGAGGGGAAGAGGTTAATCATACTTTCCTAGGTGGATGTAGCATCAATCCCTCACCAGCTCTGAGGCTGAGAACTGAGCCTGAATGCAGGGTCTGGGGAGACCAGATATAGTGAATGCAGGGTCCGGGGAGAGCGGATATAGTGAACGCAGGGTCCGGGGAGAACGGATATAGTGAATGCAGGGTCCGGGGAGACCAGATATAGTGAATGCAGGGTCTGGGGACAGCGGATATAGTGAATGCAGGGTCCGGGGAGACCAGATATAGTGAATGCAGGGTCTGGGGAGAGCGGATATAGTGAATGCAGGGTCCGGGGAGACTGGATATAGTGAATGCAAGGTCCGGGGAGACCGGATATAGTGATTGCAGGGTCCGGGGAGACCAGATATAATGAATTCAGGGTCCTGGGAGACCGGATATAGTGAATTCAGGGTCCGGGGAGACCAGATATAGTGAATGCAGGGTCCTGGGAGACCAGATATAGTGAATGCAGGGTCTGGGGACACCAGATATAGTGAATGCAGGGTCCGGGGAGAGCGGATATAGTGAATGCAGGGTCCTGGGAGACCAGATATAGTGAATGCAGGGTTCGGGGAGAGCGGGTATAGTGAATGCAGGGTCCGGGGAGACCAGATATAGTGAATGCAGGGTCCGGGGAGATCAGATATAGTGAATGCAGGGTCCGGGGAGACCGGATATAGTGAATGCAGGGTCCGGGGAGAGTGGATATAGTGAATGCAGGGTCCGGGGAGACCAGATATAGTGAATGCAGGGTCCGGGGAGATCAGATATAGTGAATGCAGGGTCCGGAAAGACCGGATATAGTGAGTACAGGGTCCTGGGTTTTAGCAACACTTTAATGTTCAGGTTTTCCTACTTACCCTAGGTTCACACGTAAGCGTTTTCCACAGCGGTTTGCAGAAACGCACAGCAGTCCATTTAACACGATTTCCTATGGGACAGGTTCACATCTCCGCGTTTTCACCCGGTGCGTTTTTTGGAAAGGGTCGGGGACTTTTTTGAATGCAAAAAGTTGCATTTTTGATTCTCTAGACTTCAATGGAAACACTGCAGAAAAACATGTAGTGAGTTAACAAGGATAATGAAGAAGATGAAGAGCTGATGATGAAGAAGATGAAGAGCTGATGATGAAGAAGATGAAGAGCTGATGATGATGAAGAAGATGAAGAGCTGATGATGAAGAAGATGAAGAGCTGATGGTGAAGAAGATGAAGAGCTGATGGTGATGAAGAAGATGAAGAGCTGATGGTGATGAAGAAGATAAAGAGCTGATGATGATGAAGAAGATGAAGAGCTGATGATGAAGAAGATGAAAAGCTGATGATGATGAAGAAGATGAAGAGCTGATGATGAAGAAGATGAAGAGCTGATGATGAAGAAGATGAAGAGCTGATGGTGATGAAGAAGATAAAGAGCTGATGATGATGAAGAAGATGAAGAGCTGATGATGATGAAGAAGATGAAGAGCTGATGATGAAGAAGATGAAGAGCTGATGATGAAGAAGATAAAGAGCTGATGATGATGATGAAGAGCTGCTGATGATGATGAAGAAGATGAAGAGCCGATGATGAAGAGCTGATGATGATGAAGAAGATGAAGAGCTGATGATGAAGAAGATGAAGAGCTGATGATGATGAAGAAGATGAAGAGCTGATGATGATGAAGAAGATGAAGAGCTGATGATGATGAAGAAGATGAAGAGCTGATGATGAAGAAGATGAAGAGCTGATGATGAAGAAGATGAAGAGCTGATGGTGAAGAAGATGAAGAGCTGATGGTGAAGAAGATGAAGAGCTGATGATGAAGAAGATGAAGAGCTGATGGTGAAGAAGATGAAGAGCTGATGATGAAGAAGATGAAGAGCTGATGATGAAGAAGATGAAGAGCTGATGATGAAGAAGATGAAGAGCTGATGGTGAAGATGAAGGGTGATCCAAATTTCCGTCTGCTCATTATCTGCTCAGAATAACGGAGATACCGACACAAACAGCGCCTAGGAATCCAGCCGGCGATTTTTTGACCCGCTAACAAAAACTGTATTTCCAGTCTTTATTATTCCCAACAACTGTGGAGTATTTGATAAATGAGTAACCTTTTCATTTGTGCTCACTTCTCCTTCCCTGCACGGCTAAGCCATGGAGCACCGCGGGACAGAGAGGATTAAGTGCACATCTGGACCGTCCATACGGCACCGCTCATCACATATGCATTTTTCTACAAGAATAAAAACAGGTCAGTGCATAAAACACAAAAGACGTCTTCAGAGACCTCCCGGCATAGCATTATTCAAAGTGGATTAGCAAAGGGGCGACTGCGCCTTATCAAGCCAAGACACAACCATCGCAACTTCGCCTGACTCTCCGCGCAAAAGAAAATGCTTCGGCCACAGCCAGAAACTAAATCTTAACCGCTTCCCTTCCGCCGATTTATGGAGTGTCGTAGGCGTCTGAAAAAAAAAACAAAAACAAAAACCACAAAATGAGAGGACTAAAGTGAAGTTACTATAATTTCATTTTTTGGCAATTTTCCACATTTTTGGAAAACGTATTAGAATAAATGGAGAAGACCAGACGTGTTTTTTTTTTTCTCTTTTTAGCTAGTGTCTTGATTGACGTGGATTTACATCACTGGACGGTGTGATTGACTATGGGTGGAAGAGGCCATTGTCCTCATCATGCCCTCTCTCCGCTCGTCGGTGTTTCGCAGGATTAAAACCAGCGCACCCGATCCAATGGTGTGAACAGCTGCTCCTAGAGGCGATGAGAGACTCTATTGTTTCTGCTCGCCTCTATGGCGTTGGAGGACTAGAGTGACATCATGACGTCACATCCGGTCCAAGCCAGATGTAAACTATTTTTTTTCTTGCAAAAGATCCCCCCCAATTTTTGTTTTGCTCTTAAAGGTAAAGGAGAGACTTGGGGTCTTTTTGACTCCAGATTTCTCCTTAAAGAGGACCTGTCATGCTTTTTTTTATCACAAGGGATGTAATAGACGTGTATCTACATCACTGGACGGTGTGATTGACTATGGGTGGAAGAGGCCATTGTCCTCATCATGCCCTCTCTCCGCTCGTCGGTGTTTCTTAGGATTAAAACCAGCATGCCAGATCCAATGGTGTGGCCAGCTGCTCCTAGAGGCGATGAGAGACTCTATTGTCTCTGCTTGCCTCTATGGCATTGGAGGACTAGAGCGACATCATGACATCACATCCGGTCCAGGCCGGATGTAAACTATTTTTTTTCTTGCAAAAGATTCCCCCCTCCCCAATTTATTTTTTTGCTCTTAAAGGTAAAGGAGAGACTTGGGGTCTTTTTGATTCCACATCTCTCCTTAAAGAGGACCTGTCATGCTTATTTTTATTACAAGGGATGTAATAGACGTGTATCTACATCACTGGACGGTGTGTTTGACTATGGGCGGAAGAGGCCATTGTCCTCATCATGCCCTCCCTCCGCTCGTTGGTGTTTCTCAGGATTAAAACCAGCATGCCAGATCCAATGGTGTGGCCAGCTGCTCCTAGAGGCGATGAGAGACTCTATTGTCTCTGTTCGCCTCTCTGGTGTTGGAGGACTAGAGCGACGTCATGACGTCACATCCAGTTTAGGTTTTTGCTTGAGGTCTTTTTGACTCCAGATCTCTCCTTAAAGTGGACCTGTCATGCTTATTTCTACTATTATCACTGGATGGTGTGATTGACTTTGGGCGGAAGAGGCCATTGTCCTCATCAACATAGTGGCCTCATTTAAAACATTGTACCTGTACGGACCACAGGCACCATTCGCATCTCATGATTTGGGATCAAGGGTGGTCCTGCCCACCGTCTCAAATTGTGTGGCAATCATAGCACACAACTTCCGCAACATGTATATAAATGTTGCTGTTTTCAAGTGGTTTATCAGGATTATGGGTGAAGATCTCAATCAAAAAACCCCGGTATCTTTTTTTTTTTTTTGCAGCCGGGTTTCTGATGAAAGTTGACTGAGTGGCTCATTATCCACTGGAACGTTTTTAATAGTAGTGGGAGGCGACGTCCCCCCCCTCCCGCCACTCGCCGGTGTTTCTCGGGATTTCCGTAAAAAACAGCGCGCCCGATCCAATGGTGTGGCCGGCTGCTCCTAGAGGCAATGGGAGACTCTATCGTGGCGTTGGAGGACCAGAGTGACGTCATGACGTCACATCCAGTCCAGGCCGGATGTAAACTATTTATATTAAAAACTATTTTTTTAAACTATTTTTTTTATATTAAACTATTTTTTTCTTTTTTAATGCAAAATATTCAAAAAAATTATATATTTTTCTTTTGCTCTTAAAGGTAAAGGAGAGATTTGAGGTCTTTTTGACTCCAGATCTCTCCTTAAAGAGGACCTGTCCTGCATATTTCTATTACAAGAGATGTTTACATTCCTTGTAATAGGAATAAAAGTAATTAAAAATCAATAAATAAAGAGACAGTGTGGCTTTTTCTCTTTTTGGCGGGTGTCTTGATTGACGTGGATTCACATCGCTGGGCAGTGTGATTGACTTTGGGCAGAAGAGGCCATTGTCCTCATCAACATGGAGGCCTCATTTAAAACATATTGAACCTCTACGAACCTTAGGTACCGTTCACATCTCACAATTTGGGATCAAGGGCGATTCTGCCCACCATCCTAAATCGCAGCCAGGAGTGGACTGACAACTCATGGGGCCCCCGGGCAATAGGGGATCATGGGGCCCCTGTGTCCTTGCCCAAACTCAAAAAAGCCTATGAAAAAGGTACCAGGGGCATCTCATGGGGCCCCCTACTGACCCCGAGCCCTCAGGCAGTGCCCGAGTTTCCATATGGTCAGTCCGCCCCTGGGTTGAAGATATCAGCCATAATCCCCACTATCTTTTTTTTTCAGCCAATGGCCGGCTTTCTGATGAAAGCGATCCAAGCAGCCCATTAGCCACTGGAATGCTTTCAGTAGTGGGGGGAGGAGACATCCCCCCCCCCCTCGCCGGTGTTTATCGGGGTTACTGTTTAAACTGGCAAACCCAATCCGAGGGTGCAGCTGACTGCTCCTAGAAGTGATGAGAGATTCTATTGTCTCTACTCGCCTCTATGGCATTGGAGGACCAGAGCGACGTTGTGACGTCATATTTGGTCCAGGCCGGATGGAAGCAATTTTATTTTCTTTTTTTAATGCAAAAGATTTAAAAAAATTGTTTTTGCTCCTAAAGGTAAAGGAGAGATTTGGGGTCTTTTGGACCCCGGATCTCTCCTTAAAGAGAACCTGTCATGCTTATTTCTATTGCAAGGAAAGTTTACATTACATAGTCTGGCAAAAGTCCATCTAGTTCAACCAAGTTATAAATTCATACCCACAGTTGATCCAGAGGAAGGCAAAAAAAAAAAACCCCAGCAAACATGATCCAAATTGTTCCTGCAGGGGAAAAAAATTCCTTTTTTTTGATCCTCTGAGAGGCAATCGGATATTCCCTGGATCAAGTTTAAATGTTAGTATCCATTTACATTCCTTGTAATAGGAATAAAAGTAATCCAAAAAAATTAAAGAGACAGTGTTAAAATAAAATAAATAAGAAAAAAAAAAATTTAAAGCGCCCCCATCCCATCGTGCTCGGACGCATAAGTGAACACATACGTAAGTCGCACACGCATAATTAAATGGTGTTCGCAGCACACATGTGAGGTATCACCACGAACGTTGAAGCAAGAGCAATCATTCTGACCTCCTGTGTAACTCTAAACAGGTAACCTGTAAAAGGTGTGTCATCTATAGAGATTTATTGCCATTCCGCGAACGTGCGCAATTTTAAAGTGTGACATGTTAGGTATCTATTTACTCGCTGTAACATCTTCTTTCATATTTAAAAAAAAAATTGGGGTATATATTGTGTGTTTATTTCTCTAATTCATTAAAGTGTATTTTTTCCCAAAAAATTGCACCTGAAAAACCGCTGCTCAAATACCATGTGACATTAAAAAAAATTGCAACTATCGCCATTTCATTCTCTAGGGTTTTGTTTCTTTGTTAACTACCTCCCTTCTGGCCGTTGTATATAAACGGCCGGACGGTGACAGTGCAGGGTCAGGTGGGCGTTTATAAACAGCCTCTCCACCCCCTGCTTGTGTGCACTCCCTGGGACTCTGTATGAGGTCCCGATCATGTGATCACTGATTGGCCAATCAGTGATCACATGCAGAGTAGTAAGCAAGATGTCACTTGCTGACATCATTGCTTACAATGTGTGAAATCTGTGAATGATCACAGAGGTCACATGGTACAGGGCTATTCACAACAGCCTTGTACCATGTGACAAGCTGTGACCAATCACAGCTCACCTAGTATTTCTCAATGGCTGCAAGAATGCAGTTAGAGAGGAGAAATGATTGCTTTTACAGCCTTTATGGGTGTAAAAGCAATCAGTGTAAAAAAAAGAAAAAAAAAATCTTCGTCACCCCCCACAAGTAGTACAGTGTCACCAGGGTGACAGTATGTAAAAAAAATAAAAAATGTAAAAAAAATGTTTAAAAATTATAATTTTTGGTTATAAACTAATTTGGGTTATTTTTTTTTACTAAAAATAGAACGGAATAAATTTTGGCCAAGATTTATGATGAAATATTATTTATTTGCTAAATTTTATAAGAAAAACACTTTTGTGGATTTTTTAATTTACATAGCAAAAAAAATAAAAATCCCAGCGGTGAATAAATACCACCAAAATAAAGCTTTATCTGTCTCAAAAAAATGCTAAAAAATGCATATGGGTACAGTGTTGCATGACCGCGCAATTGTCATTCAAAGTGTGATAGCGCTGAAAGCTGAAAATTGGCCTGGACAGGAAGGGGGGGAAAGTGTGCGGACTGGAAGGGGGGGGAAGTGTCCGGACTGGAAGGGGGGGAAAGTGTCCGGACTGGAAGGGGGGGAAAGTGTCCGGACTGGAAGGGGGGGAAAGTGTCCGGACTGGAAGGGGGGGAAGTGTCCGGACTGGAAGGGGGTGAAAGTGTCCGGACAGGAAGGGGGTGAAAGTGTGCGGACTGGAAGGGGGGGAAAGTGTGCGGACTGGAAGGGGGGAAAGTGTCCGGACTGGAAGGGGGGGAAGTGTCCGGACTGGAAGGGGGGGAAAGTGTCCGGACTGGAAGGGGGGGAAAGTGTCCGGACTGGAAGGGGGGGAAAGTGTCCGGACTGGAAGGGGGTGAAAGTGTCCGGACAGGAAGGGGGGGAAAGTGTCCGGACTGGAAGGGGGTGAAAGTGTCCGGACAGGAAGGGGGTGAAAGTGTCCGGACTGGAAGGGGGGGAAAGTGTGCGGACTGGAAGGGGGGGAAAGTGTGCGGACTGGAAGGGGGGGAAAGTGTCCGGACTGGAAGGGGGGTGAAAGTGTCTAGAAGTGGTTAATGTTTGGGGGTCATAAGTAATTTTCTAGCAAAAAAAATGTTACACTTCATAGATGGATATTGATGTTGCTGGGATCCTGCCCGACAGCCCCTTTGGTGATTTCGGCTGTCATCTGCCAGATCTGTCATTCAATGAGAGTGATGCGATGGGAATGGACGTATGTCGGCAGGTGGTGTTTTTATGTTTCAGCGAGTGTCAGGCATTGTGACTGACATGGATCTACCTTGCTGGATGATGTGATTAAAGGTAGATGTACATCATGGAACTTTTTTTTATTCTATAAAGAACTTGTCAAAACGGGCTTTTTTGTGAACTAGTATTCTTCACGTATTGTTAAAGGGGCCTCCAGATATTGATAAGTCCCCCAACCCACAGACCCCCACAATCACCAGGCCAGGGTTGTAGGGAAGAGGTCCTTGTCCTCTAATGTGGGTATCCCCCCCCCCCCCCCAGGCTTGCTATGGTTCAGGCAGGGGGGCCTCATGGAACAAAAATATATTTGAAATATATTTTTTAAATATTCTTCCCAAATATATTGACATATATTTGAAATACTACAATTTTGGCCGTATTCAATATGTATTTATATATATATATATAGTGTATGTGTATGTATATATATACATACATACACACTGTATGTTGAAATGTGTTTTTATTACAAAATATATGAAAAGTATTTTTAAAAATAAATTTTCAAATATACTGTATGTCTTTAACCACTTGACCTCCAGAGGATTTACCCCCCTTAATGACCAGGCCTCTTTTTGCTACTCAGCGCTGCTCTAATTTAACTGATAATTGCGCGGTCATGCAATGCTGCACCCAAACCAAATTTACGTCCTTTTTTTCACACAAATAGAGCTTTCTTTCGGTGGTATTTGATCACCTGTGCGCTTTTTATTTTTCACGCTATAAACAAAAAAAGCCAAAAATTTTGAAGAAAAACAATATTTTTTACTTTCAGTTATAAAAAATATATAGTAAACTCAAAGTTGGTTATAAATTTAGGCCAAAATGTATTCTGCTCCATGTTTTTGGTAAAAAAAATCCCAATAAGTGTATATTGATTGCTTTGTGTGGAAGTTATAGCGTCTACAAACTATGGTATAGATACTGCAATTTACGCCATTTTTCTGCTATACAGCGCTGCGCTAGTTTAACGGACAATTGCGCGGTCATGCAATACGATACATAAATGAAATTTACATCTTTTTTTCCCACAAATTGAGCTTTCTTTTGGTGGTATTTGATCGCCTTTGCGGTTTTTATTTTTTGTGCTATAAAAAAAAAGGCTGACAATTTTGAGGAAAAAAAACAATATTTTGGACTTTTTGCTATAAAACATGTCCAGTAAAAAAAAATTTAAAAATCAAATTTAGTCATAAATTTCTGTCAAAATGCATTCTGCGACATGTCTTTGCTACAAAAAAACCCAATATGTGTAAATTAATTGGTTTACGTGAAAGTTATAGCGTTTACAAATGGCGGGAAAGATACTGGGATTTTTAGGTTTTTTTTATACTATAAATGGCGGCGATCAGCGAGTTATGGCAGCGATTAGTGACTTATGGCGGGACTGCGGGACTGCGTCGGACATTCTGACACTGGGGGGTACTGACTTCGGGTCACTGACATCCCCAGTGACACCAATACAGTGCAAGAAAAAAAAAACACTGTACTAATGGCACTGGGGAGGAAGGGGTTAAGTTTATTTTTCAGGGAAAGGGTTAACTGTGTGAGGGGAGTGTTTTATCAGGGGGCGGGGGGTGTACTGCACGGGACAGGCTGATCGGGAGAGATAAACTCTTCTGTCCCGATCTGCTTGTCCTCGAGCTGTCAGGGAACTGACAGAAAGCACAGCTACTGCAGCTGTGCTCTCTGTCACTGATTGCCGCTAATCGCCGGGACATAGCCGGTAATGACCGGCTGTGAACCGGCGACTGACATCCGCGGCTGTGATCGGCGGGACAGGTAGGGCGGCGGCGCGCCTCGCACGCGCCCCCTGCCTGTTTACAAAACGCACGTTTTAAAACGTGCTTTTGCCCAGCCGTGCCACCCTGCCGCCATATTTATACAGTGGCTGGGCGGCATGTGGTTAAAAACACAAATCTACATTTTTGGAATGCATTTACAAATATATGTAAAAATATATGTTAATGCAGGGAATTGGGTTTAGTAACACTTTAAAGAAGAGAGGACAACATTTTATATATACAGTTGTGGCCAAAATTATTCAACCCCCACTGAAATTGAGTGTTTTGGCCAGTTTGACATTGCTTTTGATCATTCAGTCATCTTGCTTACATTTACATTAAAGAGGCACTTGTAGGTCAGACAAATATAACATAACAGTTATAATGAAATAACCACAAATGTCTTTTCTGTGCTCACAGCATTATCAGTTTTATTCAACCCCCAAGTGACATTCAATCTTAGTACTTAGTACAGCATCCTTTTACAGTTATAACAGCTTTTAAACGTGAAGCATAGCTTGACACAAGTGTCTTGCAGCGATCTACGGGTATCTTCGCCCATTCTTCATGGGCAAAGGCCTCCAGTTCAGTCACATTCTTAGGCTTGCGCACTGCAACTGCTTTCTTTAAGTCCCACCAGAGGTTCTCAATCGGATTTAAGTCTGGTGACTGCGATGGCCACTCCAAAATGTTCCAGCCTTTCCTCTGCAACCATGCTCTAGTGGACTTGGAGGTATGCTTGGGATCATTGTCCTGTTGAAAGGTCCAACGTCTCCCAAGCCTCAGGTGTGTGACGGACTGCATCACGTTTCCATCCAATATCTCCTGGTACTGAAGAGAATTCATGGTACCTTGCACACGCTGAAGCTTCCCTGTACCTGCAGAAGCAAAACAGCCCCAAAGCATGATTGACCCTCCACCATGCTTCACAGTAGGCAAGGTGTTCTTTTCATCATAGGCCTTGTTCTTCCTCCTCCAAACATAGCGTTGATCCATGGGCCCAAACAGTTCTAATTTTGTTTCATCAGTCCACAGAACACTATCCCACAACTTTTGTGGTTTGTCCACATGGCTTTTGGCATACTGCAGTCGACTCTTCTTATTCTTTGGAGACAGCAAGGGGGTACGCCTGGGAGTTCTGGCACGGAGGCCTTCATTACGCAGTGTGCGTCTTATTGTCTGGGCTGAAACTTCTGTACCCACATCTGACAAATCTTTTCTCAGTTCCTCAGCAGTCACACGGGGACTTCTCTCCACTCTACGCTTCAGGTAGCGCACAGCAGTCGAAGTCAGCATCTTCTTTCTGCCACGACCAGGTAGCGTTTCAACAGTGCCCTTTGCCTTGAATTTGCGAATGATGCTTCCTAAGGTGTCTCTTGGTATGTTTAACATCTTTGCAATCTTCTTATAGCCATTGCCCTTCCTGTGAAGAGAAATCACCTCTTCTCTTGTCTTCCTGGACCATTCTCTTGCCTTCACCATGTTTGTAACCACACCAGTAAATGTCTAGAAGGAGCTGAGTATCACAGTCATTTTAAAGCTGCCTAATTGGTGCTTATTATGCTTGATTGCTGCTCGGTGACATCCACAGGTGTTTTCAATACCTGATGGAAAGCACCTGTATGAACCTCTGTTCTTCAGAGTGGTAGTCTTTAAGGGGTTGAATAATTGTGGCAATGAAGAAACCACATAAGAACCATTTACTACTGTATTACATAAACAATTGATGTCATTTTAGTTGCATTTGGGTAGTTACAACGTCCTTGTAGGATTTGATTCTGAATACAATTCCAAATGTACACTATAGTCCCTAAACCCCTTTACAGCATTGGGGGTTGAATAATTTTGGCCACAACTGTATATAATTCCAGGGATGGGTCTTGTAAGACAGGTATGTTTCCCCATTATTTTTGGTCCACTTAAGGGAGATGGTTTGAGTACAGTTTGGAGTTCTCTGGGGTTCTCGCCCATGTAGGGTGAGGGGTTCCAGTTAGAAAGGGGAAAAAAACTGACTCACAGCTTTCCAAGATGTTTAAAGGATATGTTCACCTTTCGTAACATGTCACATTTTACACCTGTAACCGGGGAATAACATGTTACTGATGCAGCATCCCCCCCAAGCCCCCATTATGACAGCAAGCTGGGGATCTTCTCTCCCTCTGTGTCATTCATTTACAGAGTTTTGTGAATGAGAGAACTACAACTACCATCAGCTATTGCAGTAGATGGGTAGTAGTTCTTAATGAACTACCACGGTGCTGGTGAGCGTTGTAGTTTATTGATGCTTCCTGTCATTAAGCAAACTCTTGTCTGTACGCAGTATGGGCAGACAGCTACACTGCCATTCAGCAGGAGCCCTGCATTGCACCTGAGATCTGCTGATCATGGGTGCAATGGTTTACAGGCTTCTAATAAAAAAATAATACATGCACATATTTTTTTAAATATTTTTAATTATTTTTTTTAAAAGGTGAAGCCTTGCATGAAATCAGGAATTCAGACTCTCAGAGAGACTTTTGGTGAGAAAGAGCCCCCAGCCCTGATTACAGGAACATAGGTCCTGAAAGGGTTGACCCACCTGCAGGAGAGGCCTTAAAAGGAACAGAAAACTGTCAGTCGGTGTCTAAGAGGTGGAAGGTGAAGCAGGACACCATTAGGAGACAGATTTGGTAGACATCTTGTGACGGAGAGATTGTTAGGTGGCTGGTGACCTTGCCTTTGTACCCCTGAGGCAGGTGGGGACTTAGCCCTGTTAAGGGACAAGTTTTGCGGGTGGTGAGCCAAAAGTTTGAATTCGTGCCAGTAGTGTAGACTGCTGTGCTTATTTTGTGCTGCAGACAAGTTGTTTTGTTTTCCTTTTTGAGATATAAAAGACTACAGTACTTTGTACTCTGGCTGGCTGGTGATCCTGGACTCCCCCGATATTAAACGGAGTTCCACCCAAAAGTGGAAGCTCTGCTTTTCTACCTCCTCCCCCTTCCGCTGCCACATTGGCACCTTTTGGGGGGACAGGGGGGAGCAAGTATCTGGTTTTGATAGGAA